>NC_092086.1:102883260-103063260 GCF_045679555.1 Salvelinus alpinus
CTATGCAGATGACACCATTCTGTATACTTATGGCCCTCGTTTGGACACTGTGTTAACTAACCTCCAAATAAGCTTCAATGCCATACAACACTCCTTCTGTGGCCTCCAACTTCTCTTAAACGCTAGCAAAACCAAATGCATGCTTTTCAACCGTTCGCTGCCCGCACCCTCCCGCCTGACTAGCATCACTACTCTGGACGGTTCTGACCTAGAATATGTGGACAACTACAAATACCTAGGTGTCTGGCAAGACTGTAAACTCTCCTTCCAGACTCATATCAAACATCTCCATTCCAAAATCAAATCTAGAATCGGCTTTCTATTTCGCAACGAAGCCTCCTTCACTTACGCCGCCAAACTTACCATAGTAAAACTGACTATCCTACCGATCCTCGACTTCGGCGATGTCCTCTATAAAATAGCTTCCAATACTCTACTCAGCAAATTGGATGTAGTCTATCACAGTGCCATCCGTTTTGTTACCGAAGCGCCTTATACCACCCACCACTGCGACCTGTATGCTCTAGTCGGCTGGCCCTCGCTACTTATTCGTTGCCAGACCCACTGGCTCCAGGTCATCTATAAGTCTATGCTAGGTAAAGCTCCGCCTTATCTCAGCTCACTGGTAACGATAACAACACCCACCCGTAGCACGCGCTCCAGCAGGTATATCTCACTGGTCATCCCCAAAGCCAACACCTCCTTTGGTCTCCTTTCCTTCCAGTTCTCCGCTGCCAGTGACTGGAACTAATTGCTGAAGCTGGAGACTTTTATTTCCCTCACTAACTTTAAACATCAGCTAACTGATCACTGCAGCTGTACATAGTCCATCTGTAAATAGCCCACCCAATCTACCTACCTCATCCCCATATTGTTTTATTTACTTTGCTGCTCTTTTGCACACCAGTATCACTACTTACACACCACCATCTGCTCATCATCATCTGCTCATCTATCACTCCAGTGTTAATCTGCTAAATTGTAATTACTTTGCTACTATGGCCTATTTATTGCCTACCTCATGCCATTTGCACACACTGTATATAGACTTTTTTTTTCTTTTCTATTGTGTTATTGACTGTACGCTTGTTTATTCCATGTGTAACTCTGTGTTGTTGTTTCTGTCGCACTGCTTTGCTTTATCTTGGCCAGGTCGCAGTTGTAAATGAGAACTTGTTCTCAACTAGCTTACGTGGTTAAATAAAGGCGAATTTAAAAAAAAAAAACGATGTTTTCAACTCGAGCCGACACTTGGCATTGGGCACAGGCTTGTGTGCGGCTGCTCGGCCCTGGAAACCCATTTCATGAAGCTCTCGACGAACAGTTCTTGTGCTGACGTTGCTTCCAGAGGCAGTTTGGAACTCTGTAGTGAGTGTTGCAACCGAGGACACACTATCTTTGCGTTCTACGCTCTTCAGCACACTGCGGTCCTGTTCTGTGAGCTTGTGTGTTCTACCACTTCGCGGTTGTTGCTCATAGATGTTTACACTTCACAATAACAGCACTTATTTGACCGGGGCAGCTCTATTAGAGCTGTCTGTGTGCTCGAAGTGAGGGATGCAACTGGTGTGTCTGAAATAGCCGAATCCACTAATTGGAAAGGGTGTCCACATACTTCTGTATATATGGTGTTTCTGTCCATACTTCCTCCTATCCACCCTCCATACCTTGCATCCCTCACTTTCTTCCTTCTTTTCCTGGTGAACCTTTTCATGCTCTATTACCTGTAATCTGTTTTCTGTGTTTCTCCTCACATAGTTCATTAATCATACAGGGTTTCCTCTTCTGCTGTCAGCAAGAAACTTCCCTTTTCAAAAATCTGCTTTTCTAGATCTCACTCACTTCAAACTATTTGACCACAACTCTCTCTCCAACATCTCTTGCCTCATACATTTTCCCACTCTCTTTTACTCTCCCCCTCTTCTCACTCTCTCCCACCCTCTCTTCTCTCCCCCTCAGGAGTTCAACACATCAGGTTCCAGTAACACAGACACGGGGAAGGCAGCTGGTAACCTGGAGACCAAGTACAAGATGAAGGAGCTGGGTCTGAGCTTCAACCAGAAGTGGAACACAGACAACACCCTGGCTACAGAGGTCACTGTGGAGGACCAGCTGGCTCAGGGACTCAAGCTGGCTCTGGACACATCCTTCGTACCAAACACTGGGTGAGAGAGGGACATCAAACTGTTAATGGCATACCACGTTATTCCTTTTGACAAAAAAATATGAAATGATTTAGGATTTATTAATGAAATATGTTATCACCTTTCTTTTTTTAGATTGTGAAGGATCAGCTATGAAAGGTTATTTGTTGGATGTCTAATTTTCCTGTCTCTTCTCCATCTGTCCTCAGTAAGAAGAGTGGCAAGCTGAAAACTGGCTACAAGCGTGACTTCCTTAATGTGGGCTGTGACGTCGACTTCGAGGGTCCCATCATCCACGCAGCCGCAGTGGTGGGCTATGAGGGCTGGCTGGCCGGGTACCAGATGGCCTTTGACACGGCCAAGTCCAAACTGGCCCAGAACAACTTTGCCCTGGGATACAAGGCTGGAGACTTCCAGCTCCACACCAACGTGTGAGTATCTCAGTGCAGTGGATCTTGCCTAGAAACACTGGTTTTGTTTTTGAGTGAGTCATCAGAAATGTGGAATGTGTTAGATGGTAAAGTTTGGGAACCGTGGCTGCTGTTGCCCCGTGTCTCTCAGTAGTAATGGTATGGAGGTTAGAGTAGGAAGGCGTTTCTGTGTTACCTCCCCTCTTTCAGTAACGACGGAACAGAATTAAGAGGGTTCCACCCACCATAAGGTGTCTAGGAGTATGAACTAGGGGTTGATTTGGGCATGTCTAACTGTTAACTCCTCTCTCTCTCCTCTCTCAGTAACGATGGGACCGAATTTGGGGGTTCTATCTACCAGAAGGTGGATGACCAGCTGGAGACGGCAGTCACTCTGGCCTGGACGGCCGGCAGCAACAACACACGCTTCGGCATCGCAGCCAAATACGCTCTGGACAAAGATGCTTCCCTGTCTGTGAGTAACACACACTTACGTTTACACACACGTTCCATTTACACGCTTTACCCTGGCTGGACTTCAGCCAGCTTTACACACTAACACACGTTCTCTGGCTGTCTCTAACTGTGTCTCCCCCTGCAGGCCAAAGTGAATAACGCCAGCCTGATTGGAGTCGGTTACACCCAAAGCCTCAGGCCAGGTGAGGAACAATCACAACATAGAAGGTTATGATCTAAGCACAACTGTCATGTTAGGTCTAGCTGTAGTGTTTAACACCTCCAGTAATATTATTCTCCTCTGTGCGTGTAGGTGTGAAGGTGACTCTGTCAGCCCTGATCGATGGGAAGAACTTCAACACCGGCGGTCACAAGGTTGGCCTGGGCTTCGAGCTGGAGGCATAAAGCAGGATCAAGACCCACCAACCAAGAGAAGAGCTCAGAACCAATCACACCTCCATTCCCAACCACATGCAAACCCTACCACAGCCCTTATCCAAAACCATCGTCATGTAGCCTCTCCATTCCTGCACCTCTGTCTCACACACACACACAAACACACACATTAAGTGTTTAGGCAGGAATAGTCAAACCTGTGGCAGCCATGTCCGTCATGACTGAAGTAACTAAATAACCTGAATGAATACTGAGAGGGGGCGAGAGAGACATTCTGTAATGTCATGGCCATTATATATTCTAGTCCTTTGGTTTAGATAGTTAGCTACCACTACCGTTTATCTTGTTTTAAAGAAAGTGTTTCAGTCTTAGAGGGGAAAGGCAGGCACATAAGATGGATACCTCCCCTTTAACTGACGTTGTACAGAAACGCAGTGGCTAAGTTTTGTCATCTGACTGGTAACTGAAGAGTCACTATGTGTTATATCTCAGTAGGAGTTTGGGGGAGTAGTCCTTGGGAAACTTGTAGCTCATGTATGCTTATGTACGTGTATATATTCCCCTTGGTCTTTCATTTGTAACATGTCTGAATGAGTATCTGGAGTAGAACAGAAGGCTTGGTAAGAATGGAAGCCTCGAACAGAAGGCTTGGTAAGAATGGATGCCTCGAACAGAAGGCTTGGTAAGAATGGAAGCCTCAAGCGTTTGAAGCCCAGTGTTCCCTTGGTAAAAAAAGAGTGCTCCGCCTGTCTGTTTCTTTTGTATAGGTTTGAGTATCAAATGTTGTATTTTGGTTGTGCTGTTGTCAGTGGTGGACCATGGTGTCAGTTAAACTAGGTGTGATCATGGGATGTTTTAGTGATGTTGGACATTATGTACGACTTCAATTGTATGTTTTCATATCACGGATGTAAACCGTTGTTGGTTTTGGTCAGGCGGAGTGGAAAGAGACCGGTTAAAGCCAGAAGAAACAGGGTTGGAGTAAGAACCATCTCATTTCAGCCATTTTATATTTGAATTCCTAATTTGACTGAAGTGAGATTTTAAGAGTCCAACCTTGAGAAGGAATCAACCGTTTGACCACTGCTACCATCTGCTGTTACTGTAACCACTGAACAATAGGGGAGTCTGCAGGAGAGTTTCAGGAAGATTTTAGCGAAGGACCTGTCAGGAGTATCGTCCGCTGAATGCAGTTCTACATGTCCCAAAACACTCAAATATTTTCCTCTCCTTTGCTCTGTTGCCACGCTTCTGTATATGCCAGCTGGTAGGTGAAAATAATATGGTGGAATCTTCCAGTAGGTTAGAATAGGTGGCATTTCTACAGTGTTGCTTTCATCTATCTAGTTAAGATCTGTGGTCACGTGAAGAGGGATGTGGACATGGTGCTATTTGAGAGTATTTTGAGTGACTCTGAATTTCTGTTCAGGGATTTAATTTAGTCTGTTCTAAAATGAGTATCTTGGCACCATTCTAGAATGTTGTTGTTGCTCATGCTGCTTTGGACCGACACCCCTTCCTGGCTGTCATTGGTCCCATTGGGAGCCAATCAACACTCCCTGTCATTCCCACTCTGTACATAGTATACATATTCTCCTCTTAGTTTCAACACTCCTACGGTCAGAAAACATTTGAAGCATTCATGTCAGAGGCTGTTGTGTGGAACTCAACTGTCCCCCTTTCCTTTACCAAGTCATAAACCAGGTATCCATTTATCTTTGTTTTCTTTCCATTTGTTGACATAATTGTGAATCTCTGCTTTTGTGTGTTTAGACACAGTACCACATTTTTTCAAATTTCAAGTAATGGAATTCTAATAAATAAACACATTGACTTGATGTCATGTCTTTTGTTTCTCAGAAGACATGACAATATTTTCCTGGTCTGTTAACGCTGAAGTGAGAATATTAGTGATAATTGCAGTATTTGGTTCAGTTGTAATAGTTTCCATATGTATTTAGAATTTCTAATTATGGGGGTTACAGAAAAAGATGCTTCTGCAGTCTGTCCCAAACCCTTGATCACTGTCGACCAGACAGACTAATCATTTAGAAAGGATGATAGTTTAATCAATACATTATTTATGTTAACAAAATACATCAAATACGGCATCACATTTTCCTGATCTGCTGTTATTAATGCCACAGTCAGACTCATTTGGTCCAATCACTTCTCTCGTCCTCTATCGGGAGTGGGTCTTGTCTATTACCGTCAGTATTTTGACTAACAGCATCGTGGGAGAAGGGCACAGCGGTGTTTCACCATAACAACTGATTGTGACTCTTCAATCTGTACATGTGCAGGCTTGGATATCATCCAAACCTCACCTCTCTTTTTCCCTCTCATACCAAAATGGTAATTATCTATTCATCTAGTAATCAAGGGTCTTGTTTAGGAGGTTAAGTTACAGAATGTAGAAAAAACATGATTATCGGACATGATTAGCCGTCATCAAGGAGATACTCCTCATTCTCAGACATACACCTTTTATTTAAAAATGTTTTTCAAGGATGGGTCCTGGCTAGTAACGTTGGTTATGTTTGCTTGGTGGATCATAAGAAACACCAAAAGGCTATGGACCAGAACTGTCTTTTCTCAGGAGACATCTCTCATCTAATCACAACATTCCCCTGCAGTTCTAAGTCTCTCATAGCAGGTTGACCCTAGCAACCACCTGTTTACAACCTGTCCGGGCATACACGTGGCCCCCTACCACAGGGTAGTACTCTATCTCCCCCGCCAGCCTCTCAACGTTGGTACGGTCCGGGTAGAACCCCTCCCTTGTCATCTCATCCAGGAAGCACTCCATCACGTGACCTTTCTCCAGCAGGGTCATTGGTAAGAGTTCAGCTTCTGCCCACAGTGGGTGGAGCTTCACCAGAGTGTTTCGCAACAACGGATTCAGCTCCTTGACGAGTTTGCCGTGGTGTCCAGATGCGGTCATCATGGAGTCGCTGGAGGAGTTGTACAGCAGGTGCATGGTGATGTGGGTGTGTCCTTGGTTGCTCAGGAACAGGTAGACTGCGTTCAGGTATTCGTTGGAGCGGTTTGAACGGACCAAGTCACTCAATGCATCAAGAAGCTCTGGGTAAAGGTGCTCTGCTTCGTCAAAGATGAATAGAGGAATTTTCTCCTCCTCCTCTGCTCTCAGCACTGTCTCCGACACTAAGATCGACAGGGCTCGGGCGCAGCGCCAGGCGTCGTCCTCCAGGGGGCAGTGGTGCAACACAAAGTACTGTAGAACCAGGGGCTCGCCTACCACCGAGCGGAAGTGGCCAGCCAGGAGTCGCCCTACGTGGCTCTTCCCCACGCCACTGGGTCCGTGTAAGGAGAGGACCAGGGGTTTACTGTGGACGTAGGTAGAGAGGTAGTCTCTGAGCTGGGCTAACAGAGCATCCATCGCCCCCTGCTGACCAAACACCTCCCTACACAGAGTCTTCTCTAATCCCCCCAGGTCATACTTCAGGACGTGGTCGTCAAGGTTCTCTATGGCATTATACACCTGGAGTGAAGGAGGGAGTGAGGATAGAAAGTACAGAATGAGACAAACAGAGGCAAAGAGGAAGACAAAGATGAACCACACACACACATTCACTCATTACCTGGAAGAAGAGGATGGTGCAGAGGAGGAAGAGGCAGATCTTTGCTCGGCTGTGTTCCTGTACGACGGGGGCCTTGCGCCCTCCTCCACTGGGGAACATGACCCTCCGCGACTTCTTCTTCTTCATCTTTAGGAAGAGTGACGATAAGGCAGAGGGGGAGCTGGAGGGGGTCTCGAAGGTGAAGATTTTGGGGCTGCTGCGAACAGGGGCACCAGTGTGGAGACCAGCCCCTAACTCTAGCCCTCCTCCCCCCAGCCCGGCCAACTCCAGCCGCCGTTTCTTCATGGCCTGGTACTTCTGTTTGATGCGAACCACAGTACGCAGAGAGGACGAGAACTGGCAGAAACTCTGAGCGCCTTTCCCCGACTCCCTCGTTTCACTTTCTCCATCTTTCTCCTCGTCCATCTCTCCGTCTGTCTGGGACCCAAACATTCTGTCATAAACATCCTGGTCGCCCATCTGAAGGAGGAAAAGAGAGAGAGAGAGCGAGAGAGGAGTAGAGGGGTTATTTATTGAATTACAGTCACAGGATCACAATCTGTAGTTTTTTTCCTTAGAGAAAGAAAAATATGTTCTACTAAGCAAGAAGAAATGTTAATGATTGATTATCTTCTCTTAGATGCATAGGTTATTATATGATTTATTATTATTATTCATATATTATTATTAAACATGCTATATGTGAATGCTAATGTTTAGCCTAGGTTATGATTTACTGTGGTGGTAATGTTTAAATGGAAACCCAGAGGGTTACAGCTTGTCTGCTGCAACTTCCTTCTTAAACTTGACTTGCTAAACTAACTGCCTGTCACTGAACAGATAGACTGGTGGAAAATATCCAATAATACACAATGTTAGTCAAATATGTCAGTATCACATAGTACCCGATAACGTGACCTGGGAATGTAATTGTGTAAATATCTTTGACAAATATCCTTTTCAGTTCAAGTTGTGACATTGCATTTAGTTGTGTAATCCTTTCATTGCTGCTCAAACAGTCATATGTAGTCAGACTTGGTGCGTGTGTGGTTAATACTACCCTCAGCCATTTCCCCTAGTCAGATAAAGGGCCAGATACTGAGACGTACCAGACTGTGAGAACTCAGTTCATGTAACGTTTGACTCAATACATTTCAATTGACCTACAAAGGTATCGGAGCATTTTCTCCCCTGATTGACAGATAATGATTACAGGAATACAAGTGAAGCTGTTGATCATGCCTTGCAGTCGCGACAAGAGTTCTGTGTGGTATGAAATTCGATTAACACAGTTATTTCAGCCCAGCACAGTTTTTAAACACATAATACTATGAAGATATATTGGCCTGTGTCACGGGAGACGATGCTTGGCCTGTGTCACGGGAGACGACGCTTGGCCTGTGTCACGGCAGACGACGCTTGGCCTGTGTCACGGCAGACGACGCTTGGCCTGTGTCACGGGAGACGATGCTTGGCCTGTGTCACGGCAGACGATGCTTGGCCTGTGTCACGGGAGACGACGCTTGGCCTGTGTCACGGCAGACGACGCTTGGCCTGTGTCACGGCAGACGACGCTTGGCCTGTGTCACGGGAGACGATGCTTGGCCTGTGTCACGGCAGACGATGCTTGGCCTGTGTCACGGGAGACGACGCTTGGCCTGTGTCACGGCAGACGACGCTTGGCCTGTGTCACGGGAGACGATGCTTGGCCTGTGTCACGGCAGACGACGCTTGGCCTGTGTCACGGCAGACGACGCTTGGCCTGTGTCACGGGAGAAGACGCTTGGCCTGTGTCACGGCAGACAACGCTTGGCCTGTGTCACGGCAGACGATGCTTGGCCTGTGTCACGGCAGACGACGCTTGGCCTGTGTCACGGCAGACGACGCTTGGCCTGTGTCACGGGAGACGATGCTTGGCCTGTGTCACGGCAGACGACGCTTGGCCTGTGTCACGGGAGAAGACGCTTGGCCTGTGTCACGGCAGACGACGCTTGGCCTGTGTCACGGCAGACGACGCTTGGCCTGTGTCACGGCAGACGACGCTTGGCCTGTGTCACGGCAGACGACGCTTGGCCTGTGTCACGGGAGACGACGCTTGGCCTGTGTCACGGCAGACGACGCTTGGCCTGTGTCACGGCAGACGACGCTTGGCCTGTGTCACGGGAGACGACGCTTGGCCTGTGTCACGGCAGACGACGCTTGGCCTGTGTCACGGCAGACGACGCTTGGCCTGTGTCACGGCAGACGACGCTTGGCCTGTGTCACGGCAGAAGACGCTTGGCCTGTGTCACGGCAGACGACGCTTGGCCTGTGTCACGGCAGACGACGCTTGGCCTGTGTCACGGGAGACGACGCTTGGCCTGTGTCACGGGAGACGACGCTTGGCCTGTGTCACGGCAGACGACGCTTGGCCTGTGTCACGGCAGACGACGCTTGGCCTGTGTCACGGCAGACGACGCTTGGCCTGTGTCACGGCAGACGACGCTTGGCCTGTGTCACGGCAGACGACGCTTGGCCTGTGTCACGGGAGACGACGCTTGGCCTGTGTCACGGCAGACGACGCTTGGCCTGTGTCACGGGAGACGACGCTTGGCCTGTGTCACGGGAGACGACGCTTGGCCTGTGTCACGGCAGACGACGCTTGGCCTGTGTCACGGCAGACGACGCTTGGCCTGTGTCACGGCAGACGATGCTTGGCCTGTGTCACGGGAGACGACGCTTGGGGGCCTGTTGAGGTCCACTACCAGGTGTGCAGCACTGTGGCTGATGAAGTCCATTCTTTGCAACAATGACACAAAATAGTACTAGCCTGTACCGGTATGTTATCATTATAGTGCATTTATTTACAATGTCTGATCATTACAATGTGTTGTAGTTTGACAGACACACACAAGGTCTTACAGCTAATTACTGGAACCAACCCAATTACAACCCAAATAACACTGTATCAGTAATACAAATGCAATCTATGCGTATTGTTAGGTTCTAATTTTTCAGAGTAAATAACTCACGGACGCTAGAGAAGCTTAACCAAGTTTAATTCTTCCCAAAGGGTCGACACAGCTGTATTCAGACACAGACATGGCTTCCCCCGTGGTGGTATTCATACCCCACTTTGGGTGGAGTCTCCTCCTTATCTCTAAACATGGCATCCTTCCTGCTAAGCAGGGAACTAAGTGATATGAGCCTTCAACGGTTTCTCCCCTTATCAGTACTGTCAGAAATGATTGTTTCCCCTGCACTCAACCCCTCCAAGCTTCATTATGGCACCCCTCATGTCTCTTTTGTAACTAATGTTCCTATACTCTGAGTATAACAATGTTCAAAGTTTACCCCAGAATCCAACAGTATACACAACTATAATATATAGTAAAAAGTAGATGGCAGTAGATATATTACAATGAGTGATGTCAAGAATCCAGTATATGAATACACAGTGTGAAAAACAGTATAAAAGAAACAGGAAGTATCCAGTGTTTAATGTCTCTATATACATAGACAGCAGCGGTGTGTGTATGTGTTTTGTGTGAGTGAGTCTGTCTTACTACTGGAGATGGGGTGATGGCTGGAGATAGAAGCTGTTTTTCAGTCTCTCGGTCCCCGCTTTGATGCACCTGTACCGTCTCTGTCTGCTGGATGGTAGCAGAGTGAACAAACCGTGACTCAGGTGGCCGAGGTCCTTGATGATCTTCCTGACACTCTTTTGACACTGAGTGCTGTAAATGTCCTGGAATGCAGGCAGCGTTCCCCTGGTGATGCGTTGGGCTGACCGCACCACCCTCTGTAGAGCCATTCGGTTGAGGGCGGTGCAGTTGCTAGACAGGATGTTCTCAATGGTGCATCTGTAGAAGTTAGTGAGGGTCTTAGGGGCCATGCTGTATTTCTTCACCCGCCTGCTGTTGTAAAGACGCTGTTGTGCCTTCTTCACCACGGTGTCGGTGTGGAGGGACCATTTCAGGTCCTCAGTGATGTGCACGCCAAGGAACTTGAAGCTTTTGACCCTCTCTGCTGCAGCACCGTCGATGTGGATGGGGGCTTGCTCCTTCTTCTGTCTCATGTAGTCTACAATAAACTCCTTAGTTTTTTTTAAGTTGAGGGAGAGATTATTTTTCTGGCACCACTCCGCCAGGGCCCTCACCTCCTCCCTGTAGGCTATGTCATCATTGTTGGTAAACAGGCCTACCACTGTCGTGTCGTCAGCTAACTTGATGAATGAGTTGGAGTCGTACATAGCCAAGCAGTCATAGGTGAACATGGAGTACAGGAGGGGGCTGAGCACACACCCCTCGGGGGCCCCCGTGTTAGAGCCCTGCACAGGAATTAATTTTAAACCCAAGCCCAACACATGCCCGTGACGATCAGGCCCTACCCTACCCAGGCCCGATTGCTTCTGACAGATTTAAGGCCCGGCCCAGCACTGCCCGAAACCCCAAATAAGTTAGTAAATCCATTAGCTGCTCCTCTCTGTCTGTCATTCACTCCCTGCGCACATCTCGCTCTGCATGCACTCTGCTCATGTGAGTATCCATAGCAACTGCTCTGCTTGGGCTGCTCTGCTCAATGAAGAGAAATTAAAGAGCAGTTAGCTGTTAGCTACTTTGTCACTCCAAACTCTGACAAAACTCAAGGAACATTATTACTGTTTTCTGTGAAATAATCTATCCTGTTTTAAATGACGAAGTTGAAGCACTTCTGACACCATGTTATAATCTTAGTCAGATATGACTGTGCTGTGCAGCAGAGCATGAGCAAATGGCTCAGCTTCAAAATGTAACTACCAAAACAAAGAAAGTCGCACACTCCATGTATAAACCCCCAGCAACCTAATGGGTATTTACCAACGTTTCGGCATCACTGTGCCTTCCTCAGGGTAATGTCATGAATACTTGAACCAGGTTATGTTGACACACAGTGCAATTAGTGCAGCCCATGACAATAGTGAGGGGTGTGTCATAATGATTAAGTTAATTAAAATTAATTAGTGAAACTTAAAAAATATTATATGGCATATGAAATATATTACACTATTGCTATCATATAGAAACATAATGGAATATAGCATCAACATACATTATTGTTTCATTCAATTTCACATAATTTCATATTCGTTACATGTAGTCTTTTGGTTCAACCTTAATGTATAATGAGCATCATCAACAGGGGGAACATATTAGTTGTACGCTAATAAGCTGTAGAAATAATATATCAATTTATAAGACTTGTTCATAAAGGAAAAATATGTTCATAAGAAGGGCCTGAGATCAAAGTCAATATTCAGACAACTAGGGGTCAATGTTTTTAGATGGGATATCCAGTAAGCCTCCCTTTTTAGTAGTAGGATCTCGATGTTACCTCCTCTCCTTGGTAGAGCAACACGCTCAGTGCCTGTGTACTTGAGGGAGGAGATGGGATGGTTAGCTTCAACAAAGTCAGCTGCTACCAGATAACTAATGTTCTTACACCTGATTGAGCTGCAGTGTTCAGCAATGTGTTGTTTTAATTGTCTTTTCGTTTGTCTTACGTAGGCTTTTACACATGAACAGGTGATGAGATTACTCCCTTGGTCTTGCATGAGATACCCTTAACAGGGATCTTTTGACCTGTATGTGGGTGTCTGAAGAAAGACGTTTTTATAGTGCTATAACACTGTGCGCATGAGCCACATTTGTAGTTCCCATTTGGAATGGGTGTCAAGAGTGTCTGAGTGGGGTCAGGGGGCAGGTCAGATCTCACTAAACTATCTCCAAGAGTGTCTGAGTGGGCTCAGGGGGCAGGTCAGATCTCACCAAACTATCTCCAAGAGTGTCTGAGTGGCTCAGGGGGCAGGTCAGATCTCACCAAACTATCTCCAAGAGTGTCTGAGTGGCTCAGGGGGCAGGTCAGATCTCACTAAACTATCTCCAAGAGTGTCTGAGTGGGCTCAGGGGGCAGGTCAGATCTCACTAAACTATCTCCAAGAGTGTCTGAGTGGGCTCAGGGGGCATGTCAGATCTCACTAAACTATCTCCAAGAGTGTCTGAGTGGCTCAGGGGGCAGGTCAGATCTCACTAAACTATCTCCAAGAGTGTCTGAGTGGGCTCAGGGGGCAGGTCAGATCTCACTAAACTATCTCCAAGAGTGTCTGAGTGGCTCAGGGGGCAGGTCAGATCTCACTAAACTATCTCCAAGAGTGTCTGAGTGGGCTCAGGGGGCAGGTCAGATCTCACTAAACTATCTCCAAGAGTGTCTGAGTGGGCTCAGGGGGCAGGTCAGACCTCACCAAACTATCTCCAATATTGTGACCATGCTTATAGACCACCAGTGGGGGTTCCTTGAAGAGGTGTGCGATTTTTTTGTTGATTTTTAATTGTACCCATTAGGTTGCTGGGGGTTTATACATGGAGTGTGCGACTTTCTTTGTTTTGGTAGTTTGTAGTTTGTTCGCCGTTGGTCAGCACCTCCACACAGGCTAGTTTTCTGGGTGTGCGCCAGCTCATGTTTTTTAATCTACTAGTGATCAATTTAGTGACACCCAAGCCCTGCCCGTACCCTAGTTATTGATGAAAAAACAGTCCTTACCCGGCCCTAACGGCTCGTCGGGCTCGGGTCGGGTAGCAGAGCTCTACCCTCTGTTGAGGATCAGTGTGGCGGAGGTGTTGTAGCCTACCCTCACTACCTTGGGTCAGCCGATCAAGAAGTCTGGGACCCAGTTGTACAGGGACGGGTTCAGACCCAGGGCCCTAAGCTTAGTGATGAGCCTGGAGGGCACGATGGTGTTGAAAGCAGAGCTGTAGTCAATGAACAACACTCTCACATAGGTTTTCCTCTTGTTCAGGTTTTTCCACAGTGGATCACACAATGCACAATGAGGGAAGTGTGTCAGAGGAAGGCCCAAAAAATGGTCAAAGACTCCAGCCACCCAAGTCATAGACTATTCTCTCTGCTACCGCACTGCAAGCGTTACCGGAGCGCCAAGTCTAGGTCCAAAAGGCTCCTTAACAGCTTCTACCCCCAAGCCACTGCTGAACAATTAACCAATTATCTGGACTATTTGCATAGATTATTTTTCACTGCTGCTACATGTACATACTACCGCAATTACCTTGACTAGCCTGTAGCCCTGCACATTGACTCAGTACAGGTACTTCCCTGTATATAGCCTTGTTATTGTTATTTTATTGTGTTACTTTTTTAAACTTTATTTGGTAAATATTATTTTCTTAACTGCATTGTTGGTTAAGAGCCTGTAAGTAAGCATTTCACGGTAAGGTTTAAACCTGTTGTATTCGGCGCATCTGATAAATACAATTTGATGATTTGTATGTCCACTTAGAGTTAGTCATCATTACTTTAAAGTGTGTTGTGATGTGTGCATATCAGAGAGAGAGAGAGAGAGAGAGAGAGAGAGAGAGAGAGAGAGAGAGAGAGAGAGAGAGAGAGAGAGAGAGAGAGAGAGAGAGAGAGAGAGAGAGAGAGAGAGAGAGAGAGAGAGAGAGAGAGAGAGAGAGAGAGAGAGAGAGAGAGAGAGAGAGAGAGAGAGAGAGAGAGAGAGAGAGAGAGAGAGAGAGAGAGAGAGAGAGACTGGGTGGATGTACAGTATGGAGAGAGTTACAGTGTGTATAAGCTCGTATACAAAGTGTGCATCTAATGTGAAAGTTGATTGGTTAAAAGCATATTCCAGCCGGTGTCTATTCCGCAAGTTACCATCGGCTAAATCTATGACCTTAAAATGCCTATTTGCTCTGTTCCACCTGACTGCGCAATCCATTGTCTCATCAGCCCAGCCAGGCAATTTATAAACTCACATTTCTTTTAGACAGACAGGTAAAGCGTGCAGATATTTTACTGTCTTTCCATATTCAGTTTGAAGTGATTGTGTTAGTTGTGTTGTTGGCTTGCTCCTCTGAACAACAGTGTCCAGACGAGAGAGCACATTTTCTATGCCAGGCAAAATTGTGCATCATTAGCTCATTGTTATGGATGTATCCAAATAAATGTCACTAGAAAACAGCTTAAACTAACGCAATGCAGCTACGTTGCTGTTATTCTGACTTTTTGATGTGACTGTAAGTTAGCTGTAGTTGGCTAGCTAGCAAGCAAGGGATAAGAACGTTTCCAGCCAGTATGGCAAGGGAACATTTAGAACGGACGACTGGGTCGTGTCCATAGATACGGAACAAAAAGACTGAAGGACTGGGTCGCGTCTCTGGCAACCGAACCGATAGAAGGAACGAACGACCGACCAGCCGGCTTGGGTAGCAACCCTAGATCTTGTGGAAGGATGAAATAGTATGAATAAATTAATCAAAATAACTTTTCCCCTCTTTTTTCTCCCCAATTTTGCGATTACGATCTTCTCATCGCTGCAACTCCACAATGGGCACGGGAGAGGCGTCCTCCAAAACATGACCAGCCAAGCCGCGCTTCTTAACACCCGCCCACATAACCCAGAAGCGAGCTGCACCAATGTGGCGGAGGAAACACCGTTCAACTGACAACCGATGTCAGCCTGCAGGCTCCCGGCCTGCCCAAAAGGTGTCGCTAGAGCACGATGAGCCAAACCCTCCCCTAACCCAGATGACGCTGGGCCATTGTGTGCTGCCCTATGGGACTCCCGGTCACGGCCTGTTGTGACGCCGCAACACTGCGATACAGTGCCTTAGACCCAAAATAAAGTTGTTAATGAAAATATGTAAATCATTATTTGAATATGTTGGTAACTCGTTGTATAAAATTGATAATGCCCTCGATACCGGTGTTTGGAGAATATATTGGCAAGGTTTGCCGGCCCGAGAAGAAAGAACACCCGTGCCAATATATCCTCCAAACACAGGCTTCTCAGGCATTATCACTTAATCATGATTCATGACACACCTGTTTGTTCCCAGATTAGAGAGTGTATGATCAAACACCTTTCCCAGGTGGGAGTGAGTGATGGTAGATTACAATTACGTCATGGCCTTTCCCAGATATTAACAGCCTCTTATCACCATGTTAGTCACGCTCCACTCCAATATCAAACAGATACTGTAGATAGATAGTGTTAATGACAGGATTTAGTCATGTTCTGAAAGTAGCGCTGACACCTCTGTGTTGCCATTCACACTGTATGTGATGTCACTCAGTTACTACTGATGAAACAGCTATACACATGGCACATTTACGGAAATATTGATTGGTCCTTCTGAAATCCATTTTATAAAGCATGTGTGCTGGCACCAACTTCTCCCTATTCCTTGCAGCACTCCAAACCCTCACACAAGACTCATCATAAGGATTCACTGTGCAATAAATAAAGGAAACCTTTTCAATCTTTGCGGCCTTCGCACAAAAACCATTGTGAGAACTACCAAAGTCAAAGACCTCCAATATGCTGAAGACTGTGCCATTGTTACACACTCCAAAGCAGACCTCCAAACTGCTCTCAAAAGCTTCTCTGAAACATACAAGAGCCTGAACATAAATAAAACAAACCACCAAATCCAACAATGACCTATTATGAATGTGAACCACTTGACAACGTGGAACATTTTGCCTACCTCAGCAGCCATCTCGCCTAATGAGTCACCATTAAGGAAGAAATATAGCACACGATAGGCTGCGCAGGCACAGCCTTTGGAAAACTAATTGGTATTCAAAAACCACGATCTCAGGACGAGTACAAGGCTGTCATAATCCCAACCATCTCCATGGCTGTAAAACGTGTACAAGGCTGTCATAATCCCAACCATCTCTATGGCTGTAAAACGTGTATAAAACTGGCATAATCCCAACCATCTCTATGCCTGTAAAACGTGTACAAAACTGTCATAATCCCAACCATCTGTATGGCTGTAAAACGTGTACAAAACTGTCATAATCCCAACCATCTCTATGGCTGTAAAACGTGTACAAAACTGTCATAATCCCAACCATCTCTATGGCTGTAAAACGTGTACAAAACTGTCATAATCCCAACCATCTCTATGGCTGTAAAACATGTACAAAACTGTCATAATGCCAACCATCTCTATGGCTGTAAAACATGTACAAGGCTGTCATAATCCCAACCATCTCTATGGCTGTAAAACATGTACAAAACTGTCATAATCCCAACCCTCTTTATGGCTGTAAAACGTGTACAAGGCTGTCATAATCCCAACCCTCTCTATGGCTGTAAAACATGTACAAAACTGTCATAATCCCAACCCTCTCTATGGCTGTAAAACATGTACAAAACTGTCATAATCCCAACCCTCTCTATGGCTGTAAAACGTGTACAAGGCTGTCATAATCCCAACCCTCTCTATGGCTGTAAAACATGTACAAAACTGTCATAATCCCAACCCTCTCTATGGCTGTAAAACATGTACAAAACTGTCATAATCCCAACCCTCTCTATGGCTGTAAAACGTGTACAAGGCTGTCATAATCCCAACCCTCTCTATGGCTGTAAAACGTGTACAAGGCTGTCATAATCCCAACCATCTCTATGGCTGTAAAACGTGTACAAGGCTGTCATAATTCCAACCCTTCTCTATGGCTGAGAGACGTGGGTGACATACAGAAGGCCTCTTTAAAAACTGGTGTTACAGCAACAACACTTTCTGAGAAAGATACTAAACATCAGGTGTGAGGATCGACGGACCAATGTCAGTGTCCTGACCCATGCCAACATCCCCAGTGTAGGATCCAAAATCATCTGGCACCAACTCTGGGAAGCGCAAACCTGATCAGTAAACACCCACCGGGGCACAATAGTCAATAAGGTCATTTTTGTGTTTTCACCTCTAATGGTTCAGGTCAGGATTTGCGGAGGGTAAACTGATCATAGATCTGTGCCTACTGCCTAAGGAAAAGTACACACAGCCACATACAGTCCCAGCTAACTATTTCATCTGGTTTCTCCCACTAAAGAGTGTGAAGCAAACAAGAGAACCAATAAACATATAGCTAACCTACTGTAACACCACTGCATTTACCTTGGCACCAGTCTCACTCACCGGCCGTGTGCAGGCCTGGCACGCAGAGCTAAAAAAACGCACATCAAACATGCCACTGGAGATGAACCGAAGGCTGAATGTGGAGAGTAATTGCTTTCTAGCTAGTCTGGCGAGCTTGTTTACCTTGGCACTAACGTTAGCTCTGCTGCTGGGAAACCTTACTCACTTAGTGTCAGTCTCAGCCATTCTCTGACCAAGTGCAATAGAATTAGACTAACTACACCTCAGTGTGTCCTGCAGCCAGGTGAGTTGTCATCTTAACCCCTTCCTTCACATGTTGTGTCCTGAGAGGGGCTGGCGGCATTCCACACATTCTAGAGCCTTTCCAGGAGTCTTTCCCTGGCTGCATTCTCGAAGTTCTGTATCCCCCTCTCTCTCAGACCTCCCCTGCTCTCTGCTGACTACATTTCCTTCCTGGAAGGGTCCTAGCTGCTAGATACACACGTGAGCTTTTCTAACCCTGAGAGTGAGAGAAAGAGAGGGAGATTGTGAAGGACTAGAGACCCAGCTGCAAATACGTCACCCAAAAAACAGTGTAAGCAAGAAGAGAGAGATAGGAGAGGGGAAAGAATCAAAACAGTATACAGAAAGAGAAATGCAGGGTAATCAGTTGGCTTACCTTAAATGTATAGGTAATATCAAGCCTCCTATAGACTGTTAGGTCTTCACTAGGCTCGCACCAAGATTTTTGTTGGGAGAGAACAATAGAGTAAGTCCTTCTCTTGAACTTCATCAGCATATAGTGAGCTGCTAGACTAAGACTGCTATACAACCACTCCTATCATTCTATCTCACCCTCCCCATTCTCGCTTATGTTCTCTGCAGTCTCCTCCTTCCTCTTTCTCTCTCTGTCTGTCCTTCCACCTACTATCTCCCCTTTCCTGCTCTACATATCCTCCATCAGGGCCGGATCGAGCCTTTTGGGGGCCCTAAGAGAAATGTGCTCGAGGGGCCCCTACACTCAATCATAGGACTCACTGAAGAGATGAGTCTTAAGTAAAGACTTTTACTCCCAGCCTGCAGGCATGCCCTCTTAGAAAAAAAAGTACCAAAAGGGTTCTTTGGCTGTCCACATAGGATAACCCTTTTTGGTTCCAGGTAGAACTCTTTTGGGTTCCATGCAGAACCCTTTCCACAAAGACTTCTACCTGGAACCCAAAAGGGTTCTACATGGAACCAAAAATAGCTCTACCTACAACCAAAAAGAGTACTCATATGGGGACAGACGTAGAACCCTTCTGGTTCCAGGTAGAACCCTTTTGAATTCCATGTTGAACACTTTCCACAGAGAGTTCAACATGGAACTAAAAACGGCTCTACCTAGAACCAAAAAGGGTTCTTCAAAGGGTTCTCTTTCGGAGACAGCTGAAAAGCCCTTTTAGGTTGTAGATAGCACCTTTTTTCTAAGTGTGGATAACTTTGTTTAATTAATCCATTTGCTTAGTTAGAGGTCCTCTACTTGGCGGAAAACTGGGCGGTGTGATAAATGTTTGCGTATTTAGTGTATCACTTACTTCACAGCATATATGAGAAGAGGAAACCCACAGCCAAGCAGTGGAGAAACTGATAGGGCTGGTTTAACATAATATCTATGTACAAATGATGATTGGTAGCCAAGAGTTCAAGGAGAGAACTTGTCATATTATCCATCATAACAATAAAGGATTGTTGTTGTGAACAAAGACAACCTTTAATACAATATGGGCTCTCCAATTCAGTTTTATCCTGCTATTGTAAGTATTTTGTGTAAATAAACAATAATAAAACCATCACATGATTAAGTTCCCTCCAAATCCTTTTCATACACTAGGTTACATTCTACAAATGTTTGAACTTCTTTGTCCTGTGATTGTAATTACTTTGCACTAGCCCAAAGCAGAATGCCTCTGCGTCAATGTCGCAACATGATGCTGCTGAAGAGAACAATTCACAAAACTGAGTGTTATTAATGGCTGAGAGGGTGTGAGTGTGGGTGGTAGGAGAATGTGTGTGTGTGTGTGTGTGTGTGTGTGTGTGTGTGTGTGTGTGTGTGTGTGTGTGTGTGTGTGTGTGTGTGTGTGTGTGTGTGTGTGTGTGTGTGTGTGTGTGTGTGTGTGTGTGCGTGCGTGCGTGCGTGCGTGCGTGCGTGCGTGCGTGCGTGCGTGCGTGTGTGTGAGAGAGAGTAAATATCTCACGGATGAAAGAGAGGAGGCTCATCTCCGTCATAGTTGGGGTCAATTCAGTTTTCCATGAGACGGAGTCTACAACCCACACAAGTGGCTCAGGTAGTGCAGCTCATCCAGGATGGCACATCAATGCGAGCTGTGGCAAGAAGGTTTGCTGTGTCTGTCAGCGTAGTGTCCAGAGCATGGAGGCGCTACCAGGAGACAGGCCAGTACATCAGGAGACGTGGAGGAGGCCGTAGGAGGGCAACAACCCAGCAGCAGGACCGCTACCTCCGCCTTTGTGCAAGGAGGAGCACTGCCAGAGCCCTGCAAAATGACCTCCAGCAGGCCACAAATGTGCATGTGTCTGGGCACGAGAGGCAGCCCCAGAATTTTTTTGGGGGAGGGCACACGGGGAGATTGGCGGACTCAGGTAGGAGACCTGAGCCAACTCCCCGTGCTTACCGTGGCGAGAGAGTGACTGGGCAGGCACCGTGTTATGCGGGGAAGCGCAAGGTGTCCCCAGTGCGCACGCATAGCCCGGTGCGCTACATCGCAGCTCCTCGAATCGGCCGGGCTAGAGTGGGCATCGAGCCAGGAGGGATGATGCCGGCTCAGCGCATCTGGTCTCCAGTGCGTCTCCTCGGCCCGGGATATACTGCACCAGCCCTACGCACGGTGTCTCCAGTTCGCCAGCAGCCCAGTGCGGCCTGTTCCAACTCCCCGCACTTGCCGGGCTACAGGGGGGATCCAGCCAGGACGAGTGGTGCTAGCTCTGCGCTCGAGACCGCCAGTGCGCCTCCACGGTCCAGTGTATCCGGTGCCTCGGCCAAGGACAAGGCCTCCTGCATGTCTCCCCAGCCTGGTGAGTCCTGTGCCTGTGCTAAAATCTAACCCTCCTGCATGTCTCCCCAGCCTGGTGAGTCCTGTGCCTTCCCCCAGAGCCATGCCTCCTGTGTGTCTCTCCACTCCAGTGATGATCCATGGCACGAAGCCTCCAGTGATAATCCATGGCAAGAAGCCTCCAGTGATAATCCATGGCACGAAGCCTCCAGTGATGATCCATGGCAAGAAGCCTCCAGTGATGATCCATGGCACGAAGCCTCCAGTGATGATCCATGGCAAGAAGCCTCCAGTGGTGATCCATGGCAAGAAGCCTCCAGTGGTGATCCATGGCAAGAAGCCTCCAGTGGTGATCCATGGCAAGAAGCCTCCAGTGGTGATCCATGGCAAGAAGCCTCAAGTGGTGATCCATGGCAAGAAGCCTCCAGTGGTGATCCATGGCACGAAGCCTCCAGTGGTGATCCATGGCACGAAGCCTCCTGTGATGATCCATGGCACGAAGCCTCCTGTGATGATCCATGGGGGGGTACTGTCACGCCCTGACCGTAGAGATCCTTTTTATGTCTCTATTTTGGTTGGTCAGGGCGTGAGTTTGGGTGGGCATTCTATGTCTGGTATTCTATGTTGTCCTTGTTTTGTATTTCTGTGTGTTTGGCCTGGTATGGTTCTCAATCAGAGGCAGCTGTCTATCGTTGTCTCTGAGAATCATACTTAGGTAGCCTGTTCCCACCTGTGTTTGTGGGTGGTTGTTTCGTGTGTTCACCTTACAGGACTGTTCGTTTATTGTTTTTGTTGTTTTGTCAAGTGTTTCATATTTTAATTAAAATAATGAACACTTACCACGCTGCACCTTGGTCCTCCTCTTCTCCTCTATACGACAATCGTGACATAAAAAATATATATATTTAAATAGAACAAATCTGAGGGGGCATGTGCCCCTGTGCCCCCTATGGGCATGACGCCTCTGCTTAAGTACATATTTTATTGACTTAAATTAATGTTAAGTTTACCTATCTGAATCGGACTGACATGAATTATGATATTGAAATATCTTCCTATAAAGTTTACCACACCGTGGTTATGTGTCCATCAACAATGAAAGAGCCACAGCTTCTGTATTATAGTTCGCTCACCCTCAGCAACCATACTTTTTTCAGAGACTGCATTTCCGGCTCAATCAAAAATTACCTTTAAATTTCCACCGGCCTACAATGCTGATCTTCGGAGCTACGGATTGAATCCAGCCCATAGACAGGGGATTTAGGGGTAGTGAGGGTGCTGCTAAAAAATAATATAAATGTTCTAAAAATTATATTAATTAAATTAGTGCTCTAGGCCTTTATGACAGCTGTATGAGCGAAATACTCACCACGAAAAATCCCCCCCTCGGAGCGGGGAGAAAAATACCCCAGCCCTAACTCTCTCTATGACTCACAGTTTATAGTTTACTCTCTTTAAAGTGACTTATAGCATAGTTTACCATCTTTATCTTTCCTTTACACAGACATCACACAGACATGACTGGGCAGCCGGTGTGGGTGGTAAATAAAGTATTAAAGAGGCCTTTTCTAGGAAGTCTTCATTTTGACTATCATGAACCTTCGAGGAACTTTTAAAACAACACCATCACCCCGAGTACAAATGGTAACATAATTTATTGAGCGCTTTAACATGTATACAAAAAACACAATGAATACTTAAACTGCTGGAAGTTGACATTCAGGAAGGTAAAATGAAATAAGACATGTTCACATTAGGCTAAAGGTGGGATTCTGCTGCTGCTGTGTACTATTTGAAAGTCTGCGTTGACCTAGATACAATACCATGCTATGACAATATTGATGCTATATTATAGTGGAAAGCTGTGACTGAGCAGAAAATACCGGTAGCCTTTCAGCATTTCAACACAAACACACGCATGTACACAGCTTACCTGGATCTGGTCAGTAGTGCAGTGTATAGGCAATACGGTGCCCTTTCAGGCTTGCCACAGATGTGTTGTCAGTGAAGAATATGGTGGTCACATACATACAGGTAAGTGCAGGGAAACAGGAGTCAAACTGTATGATATTGTATTTGTAGAGTATTGTACTGTATTACAGGGATTGACATTAAAGTCTGAAAGGCACTTGCCCGAAAATGTAAATGAGCTATTTACACACAGAAGTGCCATATATTGCCTGTCTTTCACCTACACATAGGGGAGGAACCAGAAAGATCACTACTGGAATTCCTTGTATTTTGGTTGTTATTAGCAAGTAGAACAGGCTCAACTTGCCCGACTGCCATACATTGTCTGTCTTTCATTTAAATAATGGGGAGGAACCAGAAAGTTCAGCTTTAGGCTACTGGAATTCTTTGCAGTTTTGTTGTTTTTACTTTTTGTTAAAAATCACCTGCCCAACATGCAACCTTAGGCTTAACTTGCATGACTGCTCAGATGACTTGGCCCAGGCAATAGGGCAACCCTTGATGTCAGGTGCACATCTCAGATCAGTGTAGGAATGCCAAAGCACCAGTCACAAATACCTGTTCCCGTCTATTAAGTCTACAACTCTGCCACAGGTCATTTCTAAATTGAGAAATTAAATATTTCAGC
Organism: Salvelinus alpinus; assembly: GCF_045679555.1. NCBI lineage: Eukaryota > Metazoa > Chordata > Actinopteri > Salmoniformes > Salmonidae > Salvelinus > Salvelinus alpinus. The sequence goes on from NC_092086.1 coordinate 102,906,795, forward strand.
ACTTGACTTGATCTCTCAGATAAAGTGATTTTCCGTTTGTTTTCTGTCACATATTAAATTATCTAAGTGAAAAAAGAAAAAAAACATTCTCACGATAAAACTGAGTCATGCCGTTTCCTGAGAACAGATTGGAATCAGATGTTCGATAAAACAGAGATGATAAACGCTGACAACCAGCTGGTAGTGAACCTCAGAAGCAGACTTTCTAAACCCATTTATAACAACACACATACCTACAAAATGTGACTGGACATTCATATTCAGCATATTCAAACATGAGGTATTCGTCCACTTCTCACTTCCTTATTCACATGAATCTCTCCTCCTTTCAGGAAGAAAACATGGTGAAAAAAATAAAAAAAAGACTGCATTTTTTATAGAAGGATGGAGGGAGAAGAGCAAAGTGGGCACCTTGAAGCAGAGATATACACCTAACTTCTGATCCCATCCTCTTAGAGTACTGTCTAAGGAGCCAAAGTCCTTTTGCAAAGCACAAACACACTCAAGTGCGCATACACGCACACACACTTTAATAATGTCATTTTGGTGTGTCATTTCAGGCATCTGACATCTCTGGTTTTACCACAGCCTCAAAGTCAAAATAGGCTATATCATAGAAAATTTATGAAAACAAAAATTTGCTTTTTGGTCTTCATTTAAGGTTAGGAATAAGGTTAGCAGTGTGGTTAAGGCTAGGTTTAAAATCACATTTTAAGAAGAGAAATTGTAGAAATAGGCAGGGTTTATGACTTTGTGGCTGTGGTAATTAGTGAAGGCCGACATCTCTTCCTCTCTCCACTTCCTGGTTGTGTCTTCTCTACTTCCCCTTTTTGGACCGCCCCCTGCGGCCTATGGCGGTGGAGGGTCCTGGGGCAGGAGTGACTGCTGCGCCTATGTTGATGTGTCCTTCCTGTATCTCAGTCCTGGTCTCTGGAGGCAGACTTTGTATCTGCTGCTGAGTCTCCATGTAAAACATGACATCTCTCAGCTGCTCCTGGAGCTCTGCTATCACCCCGTCCTTACGCTCGCCTGGAGGAGGGAAAGAGAGGTTAAAGGCATCAAGGAGATAATATGAAATGTTGTCATCAATTTAACTCCAAGATAAAGACGTCCACGATGGAGGGTTCTAGTCTCCCCGACTCCCCCAGAATTAGGTTCTAGTCTCTCCCTCCCCCAGACTCACCAGTCTCTCTAGCCTTGTGCTCATCTTCAGCCAACTGGGCCTGTAGCTGAACCTGATTGGCTCTCAGACAGCGGTTCATTTCCTGTTCCTCTTGCAGCTCCTGACCAAGCTTCGTCACACGGGTCGACAACTGACCACACCTGGAGGAGGGGGGAGACAGAGATGGTGCTACCAAGACACACAGATTTTCAATAGCAGATAACAACATCTCTCCCCACTAGTTTAGAGAGAGAAAATTAAAACCTACAGTACAACATGACTATGGCCACAGTCAGATTCTAACATTTTACTGTGTCAGGATGATTGACAGCTGCCTACAGTGTGAGAGGATCCACCTACTTCTTGTCCATGCCCTGTTTGTCCTTGGCCAGCTCTCCCAGCCGACGCTCCAGATTATCACATCGATCTATGGTCTCCTTAAACTTGGCCTTCATGTTGTTGATCTGAAACACACACACAGAATCGGGTATTTAACTGAATGGATAGATAGAGACATGATTTCAGACATGCAGCAATGATTCTTATCCTACCTCCTCTGCGGTGTCCTTCTCCAGGTGAACAATCTTATTCTCCCAGTAAATGCGCTGGGACTCCAGCTGACTCGTTAGCAGGTGAGAGTACTGCAGGAAGAGGTAACATCATTCTGGGTGAGATATCTGCTGTAACAGCTGTTTGCCATGTTAACTAATAGGTATCACACTTTTAGAATGAAAAACAGGGAGTCAAACACACACACACACACACACACACACACCTCTAGTTGCAGAGCGTCTATCTTCTCCTCTTGACAGGTTTCTCCTTCACACCCGTACTGAACCATCTTCCCATCAGTCTTACTGGCCACCAGCCTGTGAACATAGTTATCTACACACACACACACACACAAATCAGTGAAGCACTGTTGCAGTGCTACACACAGGGTTTTATATTAGTGGTGGGAACGTTTAAACAACATTGGGATCGTTAACTTTTAGATAAAATACTTTTAGATAAAAAATTTACAAAAGGAAAATCCCAGTGCAGTTATCACAAAACTACCACTAACAGGTCCCGATCATCACCATCAGAAAGGGAACTCTATTAAACAGATACCTAATGCAACAATGCTGTAACGTTAGGAGGAGATATGCAACTTTCAAATGATTTACCACGGAATTAAAATCGCGCCGCACGTCGTCATCGTCGTTAACAGTTCGAAAAAATGTAAGAGAGTAAGACAGGGAAGGGACAGCAGCGAAGTCCTGTATGGCAATACTGAGAAAGTCACATGAGGTGGTTGTAGTAACCTGGTATATATATGTTTACCAATAGATGGCAGTATTGACTCGATGGGGGTTTGCTTTCCGCTATCCGTAGCCATTTCCTATGTCTGCCTATATAACCGTGATTTAAGAAAGCTTCAGGTAGCTTAAGCCAGGTGCATTAGAGAATGTTATTCTAAGTTACAATTAAATACTAAACCCTACTTACGTGTCATGAGTCATCAATCTAAGAAGCCTCAAAGGATACTACATATTTGGTGACGAGGATGGGATAATAGGCCACATTGCGAGGGCGTGCCACAATAAAAAAAGCCACGTGCTGCAGAAAAGAGAACGGACAGAAAACCGAATACCTCCAGACGCTCTAGCTACCGCTCTAATCAGGTGATAGAAAATGAGTGCGCAAACGCAGAGCAAGCACTCTCAATGTACAGTCTACAGGGGGCGAATATGGAAAAAGTGAAGCCTTTCATTGTGGAAATGGGAATAAATGGATTTAAGGTACCGTTTGAAATAGACACAGGATGTAGTGTCAGGCTGATGAACAGGTCCCAATTCTATATGAAGTGGATTTTTTTTTGAAGTGCCTAAACTGAGAGACACCCCTATTAAACTCAAAACGTACACAGTGGAGAAGATCCCTGTGATTGGAGTTGCTGATGTTCAAGTGGAATATCAAGGACAAAAGAAAAGTCTGCCTCTCTTAGTAGTGGAAGGTACTGGCCCCAGCTTACTAGGGAGAGGGTGGTTGGAGGAAATAAAATTGAACTGGGATGAAATCAAACATGTCACCACAGAGACATTGACACTGCATCAGGTGCTTTCAAAGCATGAGTGTGTTTTCAAAGAGCTAGGGACATTAAAAGGGGTCCAAGCTACCATTCATGTTGCTGCTGATGCTACTCCCAGATTCCATAGGCCAAGCTGAAAGCCTATCTAGGCTTACTGAACAGAGATCTCATCTTATCGTGTGATGCCTCATCGTGTGGTGTGGGGCCGGTGCTATCACACCGGATGGAGATTGGTGCAGAGAAACCTATCGGGTTCATGTCAAGAACGTTGTCGCCAGCGGAGAAAATAATAATTTACAAACCAGGTAGATACCATGGGAATGCTGATGCTCTGAGTAGGCTGCCTGTTCCAGAAATCATCATTCAGGAAGAAGAAAATGACCAGGTTTTGATGATCGATGTGTTGGATGATGCACAGGTGAACACGGCACAAATCAGGCAATGGACTTCAAAGGATGTGACGTTATCACAAGTGCATGAATTTATCCTGAAAGGATGGCCTACAGTTCAGATCCTAAAGGAGATCATGTTTGAATCTTTTTTAAATATGAAAATAGCATAGCTCAGAAAGGAATTAAGTTGGGTTATTAGCTTTAAAGGGGGGGTGTAGTAACCTGGTATATTTATGTTTACCAATAGATGGCAGTATTGACTCAAATTAAATACTAAACCCTGATTACGTGTCATGAGTCATCAATCTAAGAAGCCTCTAAGGATACTACAGTGGTGAAATAAATACAAACTTTGCAAGGTGGAATTGAGCTACAGAGGCAGTACAGGTTCAATGCTTAACCATCTGAAAGGGAGTCACCGTGACCCAACCAGTTGCTGGCAGCAGATAAGGGATGGAGTGAGAAAATCACAGCGCTGATTACAGAAATTATTGCAGTTGATATGCAGCCATTGTCAAATGGTAGAGGATGTTGGCTTCACTGCCCTGATGGCATATATAGAACCAGACTACAAGATGCCATGTCAAAAAAAGGGGTAGGGGACAGCAGGAAGGTGAGCGCTGTCTGGTAGCCTGGTACATTGAACTGCATTGGCCCCCATAGCGGTCATACGCAGGATCATATCTGAATTGTGAATTCACGTCATTTTATAATTCTTTCTTATCATTAATTTTTTTTTTTTTTTTTTTAAATGGCACTTTAAATGTTAAGAACAATTGTACATTGGGCGCAGGTGTCCTAGCGGTTAAGAGCGTTGGGCCAGTAACTGAAAGGTCATGGTTCAAATCCAAGAGCAGACTAGGGGAAAAATATGTTGATGTGCCCTTGAGCAAGGAACTTAACCCTAATTGCTCCTGTACGTCGCACTGGATAAGAGCGTCTGCTAAATGACTAAAATGTAATTGTATATTTGTCACATCCCCGTTTTATATACATTGTAGTTGATAATAGATATATATATATATAGAGACAGAAGTCGGTACTCTTGCCCCTAGCCCTCCACAGTATCCTGTACCTCCAGCATAGTCCCAGACACGGTGGTTAGTGAGCTGCATGGCGTACGTGTGTTGCGTCTCCTCAAAGTGTTTGTAGGCATGACGACTGATGTAGCGACCACAGCCGATATGACCACAGATCAGACAGATCCAAAGGTTCTGGAGGGGGAGGGGAGTAGGAGGGAAAACATTAGCCAGGGGGAGGGGTGTAGGAGGGAAAACATTAGCAACTGTAAACAACAAGAGTACCTGTGGGCTATACTCGGCCTTGTCTCAGGATGGTAAGTTGGTGGTGGTGTGGTGTGGGGGCTGTGCTTTGGCAAAGTGGGTGGGGTTATATCCTTCCTGTTTGGCCCTGTCTGGGGGTATCATCGGATGGGGCCACAGTGTCTCCTGACCCCTCCTGTCTCAGCCTCCAGTATTTATGCTGCAGTAGTTTATGCGTCGGAGGGCTAGGGTCAGTCTGTTATATCTGGAGTACGTCTCCTGTCTTATCCGGTGTCCTGTGTGAATTTAAGTATGCTCTCTCTCTCTCTCGGAGGACCTGAGCCCTAGGACCATGCCTCAGAACTACCTGGCATGATGACTCCTTGCTGTCCCAAGGCCACCTGGTCGTGCTGCTGCTCCAGTTTCAACTATTCTGCCTGCGGCTATGGAACCCTGACCTGTTCACCGGACGTGCTACCTGTCCCAGACTTGCTGTTTTCAACTCTCTAGAGACAGCAGGAGCGGTAGAGATACTCTTAATGATTGGCTATGAAAAGCCAGGTCCTCCGAGAGGTGCTGACTTGCTGCACCCTCGACAACTACTGTGATTATTATTATTTGACCATGCTGGTCATTTATGAACATCTTGGCCATGTTCTGTTATAATATCCACCCGGCACAGCCAGAAGAGGACTGGCCACCCCTCATAGCCTGGTTCCTCTCTAGGTTTCTTCCTAAGTTTTGGCCTTTCTAGGGAGTTTTTCCTAGCCACCGTGCTTCTACACCTGCATTGCTTGCTGTTTGGAGTTTTAGGCTGAGTTTCTTTACATCACTTTGAGATATCAGCTGATGTAAGAAGGGCTATATAAATACATTTGATTTGATCTGTAGATGTATGCAAATGTATGTAGTGTTGATTTTAGTGTGTAAATAATGTTTACCTCCTGAACTCCACATTCAAAGCACTTGTTCTCCTCTACAGGCTCTGGGGTCTGACAATACCGACACACAGGACACCTGCAACAGAAGAGTCAATACACCCCAGTCAACACCTTTACACACATAAAAACACCAAAAGCACAGTAGCTACCACTTCTATTGTCCCCATGCTAAAACACAATGCCATATTGCTCACATGTTGTGCCACAAAAGGACTAAAACTGCAGCACATGACAGTCATCCACTGACCAGAGAGAGGGAGGATGGAGAAATGAACTCAGGGTCATGCTGTGAGTCGTGTGTGTGCTGGTATATACTCACGAGGCATCCTCCCAGCGTTGCAGACACAGGCTGTGGAAGCTGTGGTTACAGAGTGTAGTGAGAACCCCATTCACTGACTCATCCATCCTCTCCAGACACACGGTACACTTAGGAAGCTCTGTCAGCTCCATCACTGGAAGACTGGCGCCCTGGGGGTGGGAGGGTGAGAGAGAGACGGAGAGAGAGAGAAATGATTAAAATCTATGTCCTCAGGTGTACTGCTCAGACAGTCATTAGAGGTACTGGTGTACATACTGTACCTGCTCAGACTTGATGACCTCAGCTCTCTCCACATAGACCAGCTGGCAGACTGCATCCTCTATGGAGTTGAACGTACGGCCATTACACGCTGTGTAGAAACTATCTGCATCAGCCTGGAGAGAGAAAGGGGGAGACAGAGAGAGACGGAGTAATAATGTGAATAATTCTAAAAACAGTTTCTAAGCAGACTTTCAGATACAACAACAGCAGTGTTCTATGATCTTATTCATCTCACCTGGATACTAAACTTGATCAGCACCATGTACTGGTTAGAGGTGGAGTCTCGTATGATCTTACTCATCTCACCTGGCTACTAAACTTGATCAGCACCATGTACTGGTTAGAGGTGGAGTCTCGTATGATCTTATTCATCTCACCTGGATACTAAACTTGATCAGCACCATATACTGGTTAGAGGTGGAGTCTCGTATGATCTTACTCATCTCACCTGGCTACTAAACTTGATCAGCACCATGTACTGGTTAGAGGTGGAGTCTCGTATGATCTTCATGTGCTCCATGACATCATAAAATGGTGCCACAAACTTCATGAGGTCGTGGCTTGTCATGGTGGTGGGGACGGTCAGGATACACAGCATGGCACTGCGACGCACGTCCTCCGTCAGTGATGTCATCTTGCTGCGACGGGACAGTCAGGAGAAACTAAATTGTCTCATATTGCTAGTGAGAAATCTTTTCAATAAACAATATCTTTGGTATATTGTAGTCGCTCAGGATATAGTACAGAATGTCTACTGCATGGTAAGCTTGGGTGACATAATGTATACCGGGGGATATTTGGAAATAGCCAGATGGTTTTCCAAACATAGTTACAGTATGGAATTCACAACTAAACTAAATATTGTAACTATTAAGTTAACTGTTTAAAATGTGCTAAATGCTCTGCAATTGTGCATTTGGTTTGCCAATTTAGTAGTTATCTAGCTGGTTAGCTTCTTGACAAATTAAGCTTCTCTTGGTAACAGCAGAGAATCCCCTCCTGGATCAAGAGCCTTGCTGTCTAATATTTATTTTGAGTGTGCAGCAAACTGACTAGCATTTTTTAGTTACTTGTAGAACTTTATGGGATTTTACATGTACTTGTTAGCATTGCTAACCTTCGGATTAGAGGCTCCGTGGGGTTTGAAAGTAGCGCCCCTCGTGTTCAGTGGCGATATTACCGAATATCCCAATATGGATACCGCCCAAGCCTACTGAATGGAAATATAAAGCCAATGGGTTCAGACTCAATGAGCACTGTTAGTTTCTGAACAGAGTAAAAACTAAAAACGGACGACTAGAATGTTGTCTTCGCGGTAGAGCGCTCTGGTAGCAGCTCCTCTCTACCGGGTCTCCATGATGTTTACAAGTGACCTTCTGTTCATCTTCCTCAACAGACCTTGGCCAGACACTCTGTTCCCCTTTTCTCTCACAGTAACATGCTGACCACACCACTTGCGTTGTGTACACATACATGTTATTCAATCATTTCATCCAAACTAATAGCGCGCGTCAACGAGTGTCTGCGTAGCCAGGCGCTAAAATAGAACTTGGTTCTACTTGACGCATGACGTGCTGCAAGTCCCACCTCTCCCATCTCCTCAGTCTTTTAGGAGCATATACGCACATGGGTGATTGAAAAATTAACTGAGGTTCATACTCCAGTCCAGTTGGTGGTGGTAATGCACCTTAAAGTTAGTTGCCAACTGCCATATAAAGTCCACAGAAGAAGACAGAAGGCGGAGAGATTACTAGGAACTAACTAGATTTCCCCTTTTATCTGTGGATTAATTGTTTGAGTAGAGAACACACGATTTTGTGTGACTAAAAATGGGTAAAACTTCTACAAAGATCCAGAAAAAAGGACCTTGTGCATTCCAGGTAAAATAACAACCCAATGTTTATATCCCAGGACAAATGAGCTAGCAACAGCAAGCTAGCTAGCTAAATGGCCATTAATGTTTTCTTGAGTTTCGACCTGTCCCAAAATTAATATAGTTGGTTCAGAGTTTGTTTTGATATTTCAACCTGTGTTTACATCCTAATAATAAGAAAGATTGCTCAGAAAATCAGTGTTTTAATTGGCGTATGCTTTCTTAGATTTTGACTTTATGCCGATTAAGATAAGCAGAGTAAGGTGTTTACATGTCTAAAGCCATATTCGGCCTTCTGCCATAATTAGAGTAATATCGAATTATTTGTCTGCATGTAAACATACTCAGTGTTGTGTATAGCAACAGAAACTCACTTGGTCTTGTAGAGGTGCATGATGCCGTGGACTATCTCCACTGAGGGGTTTCCACTGAAGAAGGAGATCTGGTCTGGAAGCTGCTTGGAGGGCGAGTCTAGAGCCACCTCTGTGCCCTCGGCACTGACCTCTGTAGGGCCCTCAGTAGGACCCCTCCCGTCTGGTTGATCCTCTAGGGGTTGGGCTCCTCCACCCTCCTCTCCCTCTGCCCCAGTCTGCTCACCCTCTTCTTTATCTACAGGAGAGAAATGTAGGTTTCTAGTAGTTTCTATTCCTATAAAGTCTGACAGACTGATAACCACAGCTGTATTTTCTTTAGTCAGTCATTCTGAAATGTCAGAATATGTTTTAACACATCCCATCTCCCTATACACACACACCACATGTATTATTACACACCAACAAATAATAATGCATTGGTTTGTGTACAGCATCATATTCATTAAATATGTTATCAATATTGCTATATACCCTGATTCTTACCAGGGTTGGGTGCGAAGGTCTCGATGACCATGTCTCCCATAGTTCTGCTGCCGATGTGCTGATGTAAGACGGCTGCTCTCTCCAACTCTGTCTTCCCACTCAGAGAGAGCCTGGCTGAGCTCAGTGCTTTCTCCTGCAAATCCTCCTCTGACATATCCTCAACTACAGGGCGAGAGAGCAAAAGGGGGAGAGGGAGAGAAAAAGGGAGAATAGGCAAACACAAAGCATAAACTTCTGGATCAATACCTATTGCCATCATTGCTGAATTACTCAGACAAATGTGTTCCAGAAACAGTAACCTGAACAGGTCTCTGATGGTAAGAGGAGGGAGTGACTTGCTCTGATGCTGTTGCCTGACTCCTCAAACATAATTATTCCGCTGTTCTATGTTCTACCTCTGTGAAGCTGGCAAGAATAACTATGTACTTCTGGGTCAAAGAATTTTTTTTATCCTTCAGAATAAGAGTCAAGTCCTGTATACTTTTGAAAATGATGGAAAATGTGCACAATCATCAATATATTTTATACTAGTTATCATACAAAGAGTAATTAAAAGTATTTCTATAAGATGATGTATTTGTCTATTTTCTTTACACAACATACAGAAAATTGTGTATGTACAGCATGAAAAAACTATTGGATTTAAGCTGATCGGTCCTTAAAGAGTGGCCACAAAATGAGCAGCAACGCTCCTCTGGGTGTAAACTCTGTGGATTTGGAAACTACAAGTGCTCCTGAGTAGAATGGCCCCTTTGACTGGACACAATGTACAGAAAATTGTGTATGGTCCAATAAATGATAGGAGTACACATACAAAAAACATTGTTGACCATTCAGACTTAAAAAAAATTCAGACTTAAAAAAAATAAACATATCAATCGCATATCTTATAGAAATAATTGTAACTATTCTTTGTATGCTAGTATAAACGATATCAATAATTGTGCACATTTTACGTCACTTTCACCATAATTAATAATTTACAACGTATACAGGACAGAACTCTTATTCTGAAGGATTCCAAAAATCAGTGACTCGGAAGTACTTAGCTATTCTTGCCTGCTTCACAGAATATTACATGTATTAGGCTAGCTAGCTGTCTATAAAATCATACTCCTGTGAGGAAGAGTGCAAAAACAAACACCATACGTCACTGTGGGCTAGTTAAATTAGCTATATCAAAAAAGATGGTGACGTCAGTATTAAAACTAAAATAATTAAACTCACCAGCGGTGTATTGGAAATCCTGTGGAGAAAGAGACTGGTCTGCGAGCTCCAGACGGATAACTACCAGTGACACACTCATGTGTTATGAAAGAATGACGATTCTTCTCGAAGAAAAAACAATACAAAGCCTGGTTGACAGCAAAGCTAGCTAGCAAGTTAACCTAGCTAACGTTAGCCAGCCAAAAACCTGGCTAGAGGGACAAATGACGACGTTTAACGAAACACTAGCTAGCTAAGGACTTTCTAACGAGCCCACATACCACCGTCTTACCTCAAAATACGATATTGCCACATTGTCATCATTTATTTATTTTCCAGGTCACCAATTTACTTACGAAATTCGATCTGCCCCCGTGACATAACTCTGCCGGGTTACTAAATTGACATCATGATGAAAAATACATAATTGCCCAGGTCAGCATGTCAGCCCTTACCTGGGGGCAAGATACCACATAGGGCCAAGCCCTGGAAGTGACTGTAAAAATAATTTTACAAATACTACAATACAATGGATATTGCCTAGAACTTTTGATTAATGCAATGTATCAATGTATTTTGCTGAAATTATGCCCTTTATTTGCATGAGGGTTTTTCATGGGCATTTCATGTGATGGTAGCGGTGCTTGACTTGGACTGAAACAGATGCCAGTACTCATTTTGGGTGCCGGTACTGTTTATATTTACAGTTTAAGTCGGAAGTTTACATACACCTTAGCCAAATACATTTAAACTCAGTTTCACAATTCCTGACATTTAATCCTAGTAAAAATTCCCTGTCTTAGGTCAGTTATGATCACTTTATTTTAAGAATGTGAAATGTCAGAATAATAGTAGAGAGAATGATTTATTTCAGCTTTTTTTCTTTCATCACAGTCCCAGTGGGTCAGAAGTTTACATACACTCAATTAGTATTTGGTAGCATTGCCTTTAAAATTGTTGAACTTGGGTCAAACATTTCAGGTAGCCTTCCACAAGCTTCCCACAATAAGTTGGGTGAATTTTGGCCCATTCCTCTTGACAGATCTGGAGTAACTGAGTCAGGTTTGTGGGCTTCCTTGTTCACACACGCTTTTCCAGTTCTGCCCACAAATTTTCTATAGAATTGAGGTCAGGGCTTCGTGATGGCCACTCAAATACCTTGACTTTGTTGTCCTTAAGCGATTTTGCCACAACTTTGGAAGTATGCTTGGGGACATTGTCCATTTGGAAGACCCATTTGTGACCAAGCTTTAACTTCCTGACTGATGTCTTGAGATGTTGCTTCAATGTATCCACATAATTTTCCTGCCTCATGACACGATCTATTTTGTGAAGTGCACCAGTCCCTCCTGCAGCAAAGCACGCCCACAACATGATGCTGCCACCCCTGTGCTTCACGGTTGGGTTGATGTTCTTCAATTTGTAAGCCTCCACATTTTTCCTCCAAACATAATGATGGTCATTATGGCCAAACAGTTCTATTTTTGTTTCATCAGACCAGAGGACATTTCTCCAAAAAAGTACAATCTTTGTCCCCATGTGCAGTTGCAAACCGTAGTCTGGCTTTTTTATGGCAGTTTTGGAGCAGTGGCTTCTTCCTTGCTGAGCGGCCTTTCAGGTTATGTCGATATAGGACTCGTTTCACTGTGGATATAGATACTTTTGTACCTATTTCCTCCAGCATCTTCACAAGGTCCTTTGCTGTAGTTCTGGGACTGATTTGTATTTTTCACACCAAAGTAGGTTCATCTCTAGGAGACAACGTGTCTCCTTCCTGAGCGGTATGACGGCTGCGTGGTCCCAGTGTGTTTATACTTGCCTACTATTGTTTGTACAGATGAACGTGGTACCTTCAGCCGTTTGGAAATTGCTCCCAAGGATTAACCGGACTTGTGGAGGTCTACAATTTATTTTCTGAGGTCTTGGCTGATTTCTTTTGATTTTCCCTTGATGTCAAGCAAAGAGGCACTGAGTTTGAATGTAGGCCTTGAAATACATCCACAGGTACACCTCCAATTGACTCAAATGATGTCAATTAGCCTATCAGAAGCTTCTAAAGCCATGACATCATTTTCTGAAATTTTCCAAGCTGTTTAAAGGCACAGTCAATTTAGTATATGTAAACTTCTGACCCACTGGAATTGTGACACAGTGAATTATAAGTGAAATAATCTGTCTGCAAACAACTGTTGGAAAAATTACCTGTGTCATGCACAAAGTAGATGTCCTAACCGACTTGCCAAAACTATAGTTTGTTAACAAGAAATTTGTGGAGTGGTTGAAAAACGAGTTTTATTGACTCCAACATAAGTGTATGTAAACTTCCGACTTCAACTGTAGTTGCAGGAGCTCCACAATAGTTTTGAGCTAATATTCTATATTTACTCTCTGTCCATTCACTTTGTCATTCTGATATAGAATTTTATTATCAATGTCTATAATTTTCAATTATTCTAATCGGTCTGCAACCCAGAGTGTGTAAAGTTCTGGTTTAAATGAAACAGACAGAACTCCCAGCTCACAATAAGTCAAATCCAAGTTTATTCACGAGAGCTCTCCCATTCACATACAAAGATATCCCTTTTATAACATTCTTCTAACCTACGCACACACATGCACACTAACATTAGGAGAGCTATCTTCTTCTCTAGAATTCTCACCACAGTTTATTACTACCCAGCTGACAGTTCCAGTCCCCCCCCAGATAAAGGAAACCTGGAGGGGTACTCCCTGTCCTATCGTACATTCCCAGATTTATAGCCGGGTCGGTTCAACCATAGTTTAATTGTTTCTAGGTGTGTTCTTAGGCACACACACATTCCTCTCTCTCCCAGTCTAACCTAGTTGGACTTTATGTTTAACATTTGTAATTACTCCTTATCCATGCTACATAACCTCTAATCCCTACTGGTTAAGTTTCCGGGTAGAATTATTTAATAATTTATCTTAAACCTTATAAATTATTTTATCACATTCTCACCTAGAGTTGGTTTGATGTCTCAGTCAACGCTCACCTCTCCAGAGGTAGACAGAAGAAGATTTATAAGAAGATCTAGTTTCAGTAGACCATATATTTTTAGGACCATGTAGTGGTGAAGAAAGTACAGTACATTATCTGGGGAAGGACTGGAGTGTCAGGTTTTGGCCAGGACTGTTCAGGTTTTGTTCACTAGATGTCCCCCTTGCACCTTTTTTGTACCTTTTGTTTTTTCTTGCCCTAATTATTGTTTGCACCTGTAAGTCATTCCCTTGTTAGTATTTAACCCTGTGTGTTCCTCAGTTCCTTGCTCAGTGTTTGTATGTTAGCACCCAGCCCCAGCCTTTGTGAACATTTTTCTCTTGTTGAATTTTCCAGAGGTTCTCTGGTTTTGTTCTCGTGTATTTTTGGATTGATCTTTTGAGGTTTGTTTTTTCCCTTGCTGTTTTTACCACTTTGTGGATTTTCTTTTGTATTTTGGAAGATATCTATTTTTTATTAAACCACCATCTCTAGTACTGCTGTGTCTGCCTCATCTTCTGGGTTCTGCCAATTATTAGTGACTGTTTCTCGCACCGGGTCCTGACATGGAGTGGGGACCATTTCAAGGGATCTGCAGTTGTTTAGTTAAGACATCATCCTGATATGCAGATCGGTATATCACTCCCATACATAGGGAATTATTATATTATGATCAATTCAATTTTAAAAGAGACATTTTAAATTAAAATTTGAAAATTAGAGCTGAACAATATTTTTTAAAGGTCAGACTTTGACCAGAGTTTGACAGACCAAGAGCGACCACTAGTGGCACAGCTAAGCACAACAGTCATGTATCATTGTGAACTGCATGTAAGAAACTAGTCTTTTCAAATAATGAAATATCAGTATGGGTAAATGGCAGTTGGAAACGGGGGATACAGTTGTACAACTGAACGCATCCAACTGAAATGTGTCTTCCACATTTAACCCAACCCCTCAAATCATCGACAACTACGTCATCGGCGCTCGGGGAGCAGTTTTTGGGTGTTAACTGCCTTGCTCCGGGGCTGAACGGCAGATTTTTACCTTGTCGGCTTTTACTTGGGTATTTGGTTTTAAATATGCTTAAGTTTCAGAAGTAATTGTACTTGCTTAAATATACTTAAGTATCAAAAGTAAAAGTATAAATCATTTCAAATTCCATATATTGAGCAAAATAGACTGTACAATTTTCGCGTTTTTTATTTTTTATTTTACGGACAGCCAGGGACACACTCCAATACTCAAACATCGTTTACAAATGAAGTATTTGTGTTTAGTGAGTTTGCCAGATCAGAGGCAGTAGAGATGACCAGGGATGTTCTCTTGATAACTGTGAATTGGACCATTTCCCTGTCCTACTAAGCATTCAAAATGTAACGAGTAGTTTGGGTGTCAGGGAAAATGTATGGAGTAAAAAGTACATTATTTTCTTTAGGAATGTACTGAAGTAAAAGTAAAAGTTGTCAAAAATATAAATAGTAAAGTAAAGTACAGATACCCCAAAAAACTACTTAAGTAGTATTTTAAAGTATTTTTACTTAAGTACTTTATACCACTGCAGTTGACATACTGAGACTGTATTTTAACATTTATTTGGCATTTGCTGTACTGAGTAGATTAAATTCAGATAAATCCTACTGAAACAGCCCTCGCTTCATATTCGTCGCCAAACCCACTGGATCCAGGTCATCTATAAGTCGCTGCTAGGTAAAGCCCCGCCTTATCTCAGCTCACTGGTCACCATAGCGGCACCCACCCATAGCACACCCTCCAGCAGGTATATTTCACTGGTCACCCCCAAAGCCAATTCCTCTTTGGCCGCCTTTCCTTCCAGTTCTCTGCTGCCAATGACTGGAACAAACTGCAAAAATCACTTAAGCTGGAGACTTACATCTCCCTCACTAACTTTAAGCACCAGCTGTCAGAGCAGCTCACAGATCACTGCACCTGTACATAGCCCATCTGTAAATAGCCCATCCAACTACCTCATCCCCATACTGTTATTTATTTTATTTATAATGCTCCTTTGCACCCCAGTATCTCTACTTGCTCACTCATCTTCTGCACATCTATCACTCCAGTGTTTAATTGATATTGTAACGACCCTGGGTTTATAAGCGCGGATATCGACTCTGCCGTTCGAGCATGGTTTTGCGGCACAGTCGATAGCGCGCTGGACCTCGGGCTAGAAGGTCGAGGGTTCAAGACCTGCTCCCTGCCTGTTTCATTACAATATATTGTAATTATTTCGCCACTATGGCCTATTTATTGCTTTACTTCCCTTATCCTACCTCATTTGCACACACTGTATTTAGACTTCTTCTATTGTATTATTGACTGTATGTTTGTTTATTCCATGTGTAACTCTGTGTTGTTGTTTGTGTCGCACTGCTTTGCTTTATCTTGGTCAGGTCGCAGTTCTAAATGAGAGCCTGACAGCCTACCTGGTTAAATAAAGGTGAATATATATATGTACTGCCCCTTTTAATTCCTGCCGGTTTGATGCGACCGCGCATGCTCAGACATATACTGGTAACCTCCAACATGGCGGCTAGAGGCCATGTGCAAGACCCTAACGACCGGAGACTTAGACCCATTTACGGTAACAATTCGCAAGGAAACAGCACATTTGTGTCTGGTTAAATGTGTTGTCATTGTTTATCGACGTACCGGAGCAGTCATCTGATCAGTAGCTTGTGTCTGGGACTCCCTGGGCAGCACCAGGGGCCCCCGAAGTCCCATCTCCGGACTCAATTCGCCTGCAGCGCCGAATGACCGTGCACCTTGGCTTGAGTGGATGACAGCGCACAACTGCAGATATTTTGCCCACCGTTATTCAATACACGATGAAACAGCTTTGCTTTGAACTACACCCTAAAAGAGTTTCAGCGATTAGTCTCTCCCACTTGCTAAATTCAGGTCTCTTTGATTTGACAGCTAGCTAACTAAGGCTTAGCTATGTTAGCATGCAGAAACAGTGATGGATCTGAGCCGTAACTTTATTACAAATAGTTTTGTATGCCACAGAAATATCAGCAACTATGTTTAAGCTAACTAGTTAGTTGGTCAGATACACCGGGGTGTATTACACACATTGGTCGGATGCATTTTACCGTCAGTTAATTCGGTAGCTAGCTAAGTTACCATTAGATGCTAAGTTAGCTCTCAAGAACGGGATGCCATGGTTTGGCTATTAACGTTACAAGGCAATAGTTGTGATGCTAACTAAATAGCTGGTTAGATGGGTTTTTATTAACGGGTGTTGTTGATTTCGTATCTCTGATGCTGATGCCAACGCTGTTAACTCATCTGCTAGCTACAAAGTATGAAGGCTATAACTACAGATCATTGACCATGGTTAGCTAGCTGTTATGTGTCAGATGGGTTTAAGAAGATTAAGGTTGGCTAGTTTGATATGCATGGTTGTGTTGTAGCCTTTGATTTGGGCCATTCGATGACATTCTAGTGTCGTATTATATCATACAGGTAGCTAGCTAGATCCAGTTAGATTTATTTTCAAACTGCTCTAATTACATGCACCGTTGAGACTTCTGTTTGGTCTCTCAGCTTTCTCTGTTTCCCATTCCTCAAAAGCTCTGCTGAAATCATGTGGAGTTGATTATCATCAGTTGACAGAGGCTGTCAGTGAGTGGATACTGGACACAATGAAAATATAGCTGTATACGTCTAGATATATAAATTGATGCTGATCTAGAGACATTCGGTTTATGAAGAAAGGGAAACCCTGATGGCCAACACGAGACATAATGATGTTGGCCTAGTTGTCATTTGGGCTGATGACATAGTGTAGGAGGAGAGCACTGTGTGTCTGTCTGGCAGGGTTAATTTTGGCATCCAGCTGCCCTGAAGTCTAGACCCCAACTTGCCCTATGAAAGGGACTGTATGCGTGCTTGTCTTTGTGTGTGCTCTGTAAAAAAAGAAGAAGAAAGAAGCTAAATTAGCATGACAAGGTGAATTACATATAATTTTTAGGAGAAAAAAAAGCTTATGGTACGACCAGTGTTCCGTTGACATTTCAGAGATTCGCTTGTTTTTGTGAGAAATCTTCAAAAACACAACAGGAATTTTTCATGAAATATAAAAAGGCGTATACTAAAACAAAGAAATACTACATGTCATGTCTCAAAATCAATATCTATCTTACCTGTTTATTTGAGAAGAATGATGACGAGTTCAACGGGAAAGTGAGCCTGTCAGGTAGTCTTTATTCTCGCACAGCATCCAGTCTAGCTTATGCTGTGCAACTGTCCTTATTTTTTATCACATTTCAATTTTGGTCATCCTACAAGGGTAAAAACTACAATAATGTTTGAAAGGTTATTATGTTAGAAACATGAGGTTTGGACCATTGGTTGTTTTAGAGGATTATTTACACAATTAACATATTATTTTACCCATTGGTTCAAAATATGCGTTTTTGATTGGACATTCCACATTTTAGAAACGACTTCTAGAGCCTGATAATGGCTTTGGTTAAATTATTTAAATCAGTGTGCAAGTTTAAATTAAACTATGGTTGCTGACAGGTCTTAGTACTCCATGAATGGTTTGTAGAGAAATACAAGGAATAACTCCTTTTCTCCTTGGGTGGGACTGGGCTGGGGTGGGTGTGTATGTGTTATAGTACTGTATGGAGTAGGTTAACTGATTCTGTAATGTCATCTCCCTTCAGACTACCTGGACAATGGCAACAACAAGATGGCGATCCAGCAGGCTGACAAACTGCTGAAGAAACACAAGGACCTGCACTGTGCCAAGGTGGGTGGGACTCTGGGCTGTATTTAGGGCCCAAGATGGAGCCCAGAGTTTTTCCTGGTCTGGTCAAAACTGCTCGCTAGCAGCTGTAAATTAAGTTGGGTTAATGACTGAAAGAGAGACAAGCACTTATATCCAACCTGACCCCCCCTAGGCCTTACCTAAAACCCTGCCCCTAACCTCTACCCCCTACGATGATGATGATGATGATGGCATGTTACTCAGGCAGATCCCTCTCGCCAGGTGTTGAAAGCCATCGGTCTGCAGCGAACAGGAAAGCAGGATGAAGCATTTAGCCTGGCCCAGGAGGTGGCGACACTCGAACCCACTGACGATAACTCATTACAGGCTCTCACTATACTGTACAGAGAGATGCACCGCCGTGAGTACACACACACACACACATTTGTTGTACTATCCTTCTGGGGACCAAACAATTGATTCCCATTCAAAATCCTATTTTCCGTAACCCTAAACCTAACACTTACACTAACCCCTAACCCCTAAACCTAACACTAACCCCTAAACCTAACACTAACCCCTGAGCCTAAAATAGGCTTTTTCCTTTAGGGGACCAGGAAAATGTCCCCACTTTTCCAGATTTTTCTTGTTTTAGTATCCTTTTGAGTACTTTTGGTCTCCACAAAGGCAGGAAAACCAAACACGCACACATCCACACAATTCTGAGTTATCTTTAAAGCGCCCCCATAGACTGTATGATTTTAGCCGTCTTATGCTATGATTTCTCTGTCCCAGACAAAATTTCCACTTTGTAGGCAAATTCGTAGGTCGTAAACGATTGTCGGACGTCTTGGCTCGTTCAGTGTGACAGGGTCGGCAGTGTCAGAATTGTTTCGCATTTATCGTATAGTGTGGCTGGTGTTACGAGCCGATCCTGGTGACTGACCAATAGGAACATGGCCGGCACTAAGTATGCACATTATTGTGAATAGTCAGATTAATATAATAGTCGATTTAAACGTTTACATGCTGTGCAAGAAGAATGATTTCCTTAATAATCTGAAATCAGGCTACCCGATGGGATTTTGATAAATGCATAAAATCACCAATCAAAGTCTACGTTCCATGCAATTTTGGGGAAGCCTATTTGATTCTGAGTTCGGACATATACAGTTATGTGAAAACTATGCATACTTTCATTTTTTCCCGAACTTGCGCATAAGCATAAAGAGTGGCTTGCTCTGCTGGTGCTGGCAGATGCGCAGATCAAATACACCGCTGCAGTTGACATAGCCTACGTAGACTGACGTAGACTCTCAAGCCAATCGCAGAATGTGATGACAGAACTGAAGCAAATTGTGCAATCTGGCCAGGTTATCAATATTTTCATTTGGTTACATCGCACAGTGTAACGTGATGATTGTAAAAGACTGAAGCTGCCATACAGTCTGCAAAGGCCTTAGATGTTGTGATGTTGACTCTCCCCATCCCCTCTGTCTGTAGCTGAGTTGGTGACTAAGCTGTATGAAGCTGCTGTGAAGAAGGTTCCCCTCAGCGAGGAGTATCACTCTCACCTGTTCATGGCCTACGCCCGTGTTGGAGAGTACAAGAAGATGCAGCAGGTCAGAAAACACACACACACAGCCTAGTGGTTAGAGCGTTGGACTAGTAACCGAAAGGTTGCTGGATTGAATCCCCGAGCTGACAAGGTAAAAATCTGTCGTTCTGCCCCTGAGCAAGGCAATTAATCCACTGTTCCCCGTGCGCCGAAGACTTTGATGTCGATATAAGGCAGCCCCCCACACCTCTCTGATTCAGAGGGGTTGGGTTAAATGCGGAAGACACTTCAGTTGAAGGCATTCAGTTGTACAACTGACTAGGTATCCCCCTTTCCCCCACACACACACATCCCCAGCTTTTCCACAAGCATGAAACACAACTGCTTTAACCTTTTCACGCGTAAGTTCCAAATATCTCTAACGGTTGCCCCAGTGTGAGTTTTTTTTATGTGCGTGATGTCAGAATGCACTCACTGTTGCAAAATGTGATTATTACGCAACAAGACAGGCTGCCCTCAAACCAAGGTACACTGCCTGCTAATTATCTATGTTTCAACTTGTCAATTTCAAATTATTTTCTAACTGGTTTTATTTTCTAACAACAGTTTGATTTGAGGTGTGTCCCACCTCATTAATTCACATAAGAAGTAGCACATTTCACTGTTGCAGATCATTTATATTTGAGGCTTTACTGTGCCTGACAAACTTCTCTCAAAAAACGTATCTTTTCAACGAGAGCCCAAGCACTTCCCCAGTGTTTCCCCAGATCAAGTATGATGACATTCCGCATCTCTAGTCAGAACAGGATTGCACAAACTTTTTCCCCTGGCACATTTTCTGGCCAGCGCCCGCATTACCTTCATTGTAGTTTTCCTTACAAATTGAACTTTGGACATGTGTGCGTTCCTACCAAAGTAAGGGCTTTATTTTCTGTATATCGTGTTGTTGTTTCTACTGTAGCATACCAAATGTACAGTGCCTTCAGGAAGTATTCAGACCCCTTGACTTTTTCCACATTTTGTTAGGTTACAGCCTTATTCAAAAATGTAATTAAATAGTTTTTTCCCTCAATCTACACACAATACCCCATAATGACAAAGCAAAAAGCAGCGATTATAGCCTTGATTCTTCTTGAGTATGACGCTACAAGCTTGGCACACCTGTATTCTGGGAGTTTCTCCCATTCTTCTCTGCATATCCGCTCAAGCTCTGTCAGTTTAGATGGGGAGCTATCTAGTTTAGATGTGCAGCTATGCTGCACAGCTATTTTCAGGTCTCTCCAGAGATGTTCGATCAGGGTTAAGTCCGGGCTCTGACTGGGCCACTCAAGAACATTCAGAGACTTGTCCCGAAGCCACTCCTGCGTTGTCTTGGCTGTGTGCTTACGGTCGTTGTCTTGTTGGAAGGTGAACCTTCGCCTCAGTCAGAGAGGTCCTGAGAGCTCTGGAGCAGGTTTTCATCAAGGATCTCTGTACTTGGTTCTGTTCATCGTTGCCTTGATCCTGACTAGTCTCTCAGTCCCTGCCGCTGAAAAACATCCCCACAGCATGATTCTGCCACCACCATGCTTCACCGTAGGGATGGTGCCAGGTTTCTTCCAGACATGACGCTTGGCATTCAGGCCAAAGAGTTCAATCTTGGTTTCATCAGACCAGAGAATCTTGTCCCTCATGGTCAGAGTCCTTTAGGTGCTTTTTGGCAAACTCCAAGCGGGCTGTCATGTGCCTTTTACTAAGACGTGGCGTCCGTCTGGCCACTCTACCATAAAGGCCTGATTGGTGGAGTGCTGCAGAGATGGTTGTCCTTCTGGAAGGTTCTCCCATGTCCACATAGGAACTCTGGAGCTTTGTCAGAGTGACCATCCGGTTCTTGGTCACGTCCCTGACCAAGGCCGTTCTCCCTCGATTGCTCAGTTTGGCCGGGCGGCCAGCTCTAGGAAGAGTCTTGCTGGTTCCAAACTTTTTCCATTTAAGAATGATGGCCACTGTGTTCTTGAGGACCTTCAAGGCTGCAGAAATGTTCTGTGCCTCGACATAATCCTGTCTCGGGGCTCTACGGACAATTCCTTCGACCTCATGGCTTGGTTTTTGCTCTGACATGCACTGTCAACTGTGGGACCTTATATAGACAGGTGTGTGTCTTTCCAAATCATGTCCAGTCAATTGAATTTACCACAGGTATGGACTTTAATCAAGTTGTAGAAACGTCAAGGATCATCAATGGAAACAGGATGCACCTGAGCTTAATTTCAAGTCTCATAGCAAAGGGTCTGAATACTTATGTAAATACGGTATTTCTGTTTTATTTTTAATACATTTGCTAAACTCCAAGCGGGCTGTCATGTGACTAGTCTCCCAGTGCTGTAATGCAACAACCCCCCCCCCCCCCCCCCCCATCCCTCTTTTTACGCTGTTGCTACTCTCTGTTTATCATATATGCATAGTCACTTTAACTATACATTCATGTACATACTAAGTCAATTGGGCCGACCAACCAGTGCTCCCGCACATTGGCTAACCGGGCTATCTGCCTTGTGTCCCACCCACCACCCGCCAACCCCTCTCACGCTACTGCTACTCTCTGTTTATCATATATGCACAATCACTTTAACCATATCTACATGTACATACTACCTCAATCAGCCTGACTAACCGGTGTCTGTATGTAGAATCCCTACTTTTATAGCCTCGCTACTGTATATAGCCTGTCTTTTTACTGTTGTTTTATTTCTTTACCTACCCATTGTCCACCTAATACCTTTTTTTGCACTATTGGTTAGAACCTGTAAGTAAGCATTTCACTGTTGTATTCGGCGCACGTGACAAATAAACTTGGATTTGAAATGAGGAAAAAGTCAAGTGGTCTGAATTCTTTCTGAATGCACTGTATTTGTGATGGTACGTGTCAAAGGGTTAAGTACCCCTAACTAGTGTCTTCAATATTCCCACGATGTCAACAAATACTAAGTCATGTGTTCTTTTTGTATTGTTCTGTTTGTCTGGCTCGCTAGGCGGGGATGGCCTTGTATAAGACCGTTCCTAAGAACCCATACTACTTCTGGTCTGTCATGAGTCTGGTTATGCAGGTAGGCATGCTCTCTCACTAAATATATAGCTTGAGTGACTGAGTCTGTCTGTGTGACTGTGTGTTTACTGTCTGTGTGTGTTTCAGGCCATCTCGGCGCAGGATGAGAAGTTGGCCCAGACCATGTTCCTGCCCCTGGCTGAACGCATGGTGGAGAAGATGGTGAAGGAGGAGAAGATTGAGGCTGAGGCTGAGGTTCAACTGTACTTTATGATCCTGGAGCGGCTGGGGAAGTGTGTGGAGGCTCTGGACATGGTCCGCGGTCCACTGGGCGGTAAGAATGGACAGAGATTCTGTGTGTGTGTGTGAGAGACTCAGAGAGGATTTGTGCAGCTTCTGGGTTGTTCGCTGTGTGACTTGTTCATGTCTTTCTACTCACTGTGTATGTTTGCCGTCTCATAGAGAAGTTGACCAGTGAGTTGCAGAGCAGGGAGAATAAGTGTATGATGATGTACCAACGACTGCAGCTCTGGCCTGAATGCAACGCTCTGTCCTACAAACTACTGCTCAAAAAGTGAGTACACACATATTTATACAAACTCACATTTATGCACACACTTCAGCATTGCTCTTACAGAGTTGGTCTTTATCTCTCTCCCCCCTCTCTCTTTCTCCCCCCCCCTCTCCTCTTTCTCTCTCTCTACAGTCCTGATGATTGGCAGTTCTATCTCTCCTACTTTGACTCTCTTTTCCATCTCATGGACAAGTCCTGGAGCCCACCTAATGAGGAAGAGCAGTGAGTACTATGTGTGTCAGGGTTTCGGTAGGAAAATGTGGCGCCGGACAACGTGACCGGGAAGATTTTAATTCACCGGCCATTTAAGAAATTTACCGGACCCATTAGGGAATCCACCCACTGTGCTCAAAATGACAGAAATCACATTTAGATTATGGTAATGAAACTTCACAGAACATTCAACTCCTGTAATGAAGCAGAAAATAAAATGTCATTTTCAAACATTTGCCAAAATGCAATTCACGGGAAAACTCCATTCTAAACGGCGCACCTGATGAGCGGTTCTATATGTGACATTGTTGAAAATCTCCATTAGAAACTTAGAAAGAGGGGAGATCTAAAGATGCAATAACTAGGATAGGTTGCTAATATGACTAGGATTGTGCCTTTGGCTTCTGGACAATGAAAGAAAGTTGATATAAAAGCCAATGGAACAGGAGAGCAATGGCACATGAGGAAGTCTTTCATAAGCGGTACGTCGAATAGGCTAGGGAAGTAAATACGAATACATTTGCCAAAATTATATCATTACTCCTGTCTACACATAAATAAAATAATTCAAAATACTTCACCAGAAAGCATGACTTATCCACGGCAGAATCGAGGATCGTTAGATAAAAAATAAAAAAATAAATAGCTGTGGTTTCTTAGAAATCACAAGCTTGTAGGCCTATGCCTATTTGCAAAGCCCACAATTTGGGCAGAACGCATGCCAATAAGGCCTAGCTGATTGTTGAGTTGCGGCTGTCAGTGAAAAGCATCTAAATATGTGTATAGATTCTCTTTAGTATAACAAAAGATATAGGCGAGTCTCTCACCAGAATGGCTCAGATGTCTCCCGCCAATTCTTGCGCATTCGTTGTTTCATTGTGTGAATTGTTTGCCCTTTTGATTGTTTTTATCAATTCCCATTACATATGTCACCAGTAGTAAACATGTCATGGGGAATTTATAAAAAGAGTAGCTCAAGTCAAGACATTTAGAAAGGCATGCAGGCAGACTGAGAAATAAATGCAATTGAAAATATGAATTGATCATTTTCTACTGTTTTTACTTGTCGGCTTAATGCATTTGATTTTAGTTGACAATGGAAGTTATAGGCCTACTGCTGCATTGGCCTATAGGCTATTAGTTCCATGTGCTCATTTCTTTAGCGGGTAATAGATCACGGTGTATCAATGTGTCCATATAGCAGAGGGCAGTGCTCTCGCCATAGTTGAATTTTTTATCATTTTAATTCAAATTTTCATGATTAACCACGTGACAATGATTTTGAGAAACAAAAACATTATTACTGAAATCAAACTGTTCCACAAAAATGCACAAATTAAAATCATAACTGGCACGCAGATCGGTAGAAATGGTAGGAGGATAAATTGTAAGCTTCCCCAAACTTGAAATTTACACGCCGCCTATGAAGTCTTAATAAAATAATTGCCTCCACGTTTCCATGGTCAGATTTGCCTATTGGCTACTTTGAAGCAAGGTAAGACATGCCTCATAACATAGTTAAACATTCAGGTTTCAAACAATCAAGGAGGCCTATGTTTTCAAAATGCATAGGCACTAATGCCTACAGCTCACATTTTAAAGTGGAGGTGACACGCTGCGCTTGAATTAGGCGGTAATAAAGTTGAGAAATAAAAATAGCTGTTTTTAATTGTGCACATAAACAGTTAAAACGTGATTGCATTTAGAATTGTTATGTAATGAATGGGCTTATAAAAGCACATGCAGCAGCAACCAGCTGAGGAGCTGCAGGAGAAATCCTGTTCAAAATAGTGTGGTAGTTGTGTTGGATAAATAAGATGGGCTAAGCGATGACTAACAAATACACATACACCAATTTAATTCCACTATTATATGCAAATTAACCTATATACCGATAAGTATGATGATCAAATGTTTCCATCGACTGGTATTTCCATAAATTAATTTAACCTTTATTTAACTAGGCAAGTCAGTTAAGAACAAATTCTTATTTACAATGACGGCCTGCTGGGGAACAGTGGGTTAACTGCCTTGTTCAGGGGCTTAACGACAGATTTTTACCTTGTCAGCTCAGGGATTCGATCCAGCAACCTTTCGGTTACTGGCCCAACGCTCTAACCACTAGGCTACATGCAGCCCCAAAATATTAAAAAGCTTTTTTTTCTCTCAATAATTTTGGCCGGTAGAAGTTATTTATCGGCTTTTCATTTTTTTTATCGACTAAAAGCCGGCAAATGCCGACAAACGGAAACCCTGTTGTGTGAGTGAGAAAATATGATATAATAGCGGACTATTAGAAGAGGCCATTGCTTGTTAGAGATTCTGCTCTTGGTGGAAGTTTTACCTCGTATATGAGAAGAGATGGGCTGATCAAACAAACTATCTTCTTTGCCTCACCTTCTCTCTCTAGCTGTGTGGAGGGTCCAGTGCAGACCACTGTGGCGGAGGCAGTGAAGTTTGTGGTGGACAGGATGGAGGAGGAGGACAAGAAGGAGTCTCGTCCTCTCAGAGGTCCCTACATGGCCTGCCTGGAACTCATACACAGACTGAGACAGAGGGGCTGTCCTGATGAGCAAGAGCTAGGTACACACACACAATCACACACTAGTGCTGCTGTTATTTTTGGAACTCGGTTCAATTATTTGAATTGCATTTGTTTTTCTGTGAACTCGATGCACAGTTTCTCTGGAGATCAGATCGAACTGTGCATTGTAGTAGGGATTTGTAGTTTCCAAAAGGCCAATATTCTACATAGTTTAGCGCAGAAAATGTGGTAATTAACTACAAGGACCATAATCCATTGCACGTCCGCTTACTTGTCCGATCTGTATGGAGCTTATTATACCTCAGTGGTGTGGAGCACACATGGAGACGGAGAGAACGCGCAATCAAGAGAGATAGAGGGGCAGAAAGCAGTTGCTTCTGATTTTTTTCTACCTGAAAATACTGCACATGATCTAAGTGATTGATAGTTGGTATTCAGCAGTCAGAAAAGTATGCTTTATTTACTTTCGAAGAACTACTAAAATAGTGATTTTGTCTGACATAGGCAGCAGCTCTATAGAGATGCGATGGCTTGGAATTAAATAATAAGGTCATCAAATAAAACAAATGTAATGTACACAAACTGAAATATTTAATTAAAGTAAATGAATGATAGTTAATAAGGGATAAGCCGTAATGGGCAGTCACTACCATCATGGGACTTTTATTCAACTTAATAGTTGTATTTTGTGCTATACCATTTAACTCACATAATGCATAGTGTATTTAATGTCTAAAAAAAATATTGAAACCGAAATTGAAAACCGTGATTATTTTTAAATAATTGAACCGAAACCGAACCAACCTCAAAAAGCACTAACGCACACCCACAGTTTCCTCGGCACACCCCGCAGTTTCCTCGGCGCACCCCGCAGTTTCCTCGGCGCACCCCGCAGTTTCCTCGGCGCACCCCGCAGTTTCCTCGGCGCACCCCGCAGTTTCCTCGGCGCACCCCGCAGTTTCCTCGGCGCACCCCGCAGTTTCCTCGGCGCACCCCGGCAGTTTCCTCGGCTGTTGACAGTTTGTTTGCGTTGTGTTGTTATTGGTTGTCTACAGGAGATCCGTTGGAGTTGATGCTTCAGTTCTTTGGGAAGTTTGGAGACAAACCCTGCTGTATTACAGACCTGAAGATATATTTACACCTACTTCCCCCTGAGCAACACACACAGGTACACACACACCTGCAGAACACCACCAGTAGTGGGAATCTATCACCAACCCCTGATGAGTTGGACATGATAACATAAATTCTGCTCCTCTCCTTCCCTCTCCTATTCTCTCTCTCCCTTCCCTCTCCTATTCTCTCTCTTCCTCTCCTCCTCCCTGTAGTTTAAAAACCGTCTGGGGGAGTTGGTTCCGTTGGGGGAGGTGGGTGAGGATGGCTTTGGGTTTCCGGGGGATACGAAGGCATTGCAGAGACACCTGTGTGTGTGTCAGCTGAGTCGGGTGCTGGGACTTCAACACGCTCTGGACACAGAGGGCAAACTATGCCTCATCACAGAACTCAAAGCCCACTACCACTATGGACTACAATTTGGTAAGGACAGTCATTCTATCGGTCCCTATCTTTATCCATCCCTTTCCGTCTATCCATCCAAAATGTGATGCATCTAGCTTAAAAACTGCTGGAAGAGATGCAATGGCAATTTTGTGAAGAACCAGAAACTAGTTTGTCTGACAATAGTGTGTGTATAACAGGGAAGTCGTGTCTGAAGACAGAGCTCCAGTTCTCTGATCCGTACTGTCTCATGGTCGCTCACGTCTACATCGACCTCTGGACAGAAACTGGTGAGTCATCGCCTTAATTTCTCTCTCTTTCTCTCCATCTCTCTGCCTCTCTCTTGCTCTCTCTCTGCCTCTTTCTCTCTGTCTCCCTGCCTTTCACTCTCTGCCTCTCTTTCCCTCTCTCGCTCTTGGTTTCTCTGTGTTTGTTAACATACTGTGTGTGTGTGTGTCTCTGTGCGTGTTAGGCGATGAGAACATGCTGTGGCAGTGTCTAGGAGTATTAGAGGAGGGTTTGTCCTTCAGTCCCTCCAACGCTCAGTTCAAACTACTGCTGCTGCTTCTTTTCTGTCGCCTCGGAGCCTTCCAGCCCGTAGTGGACCTCTACTCCAGCCTGGATGCCAAGCACGTACAGCACGACACCATAGGGTGGGTCTCTAGTACACACACACTCACACAAGTTTTACTATCCTTGTGAGTTAAAATAGATTTCCATTCAAAATCCTATTTTCCTTAACTCCTTACAATAAACCTAACACCTAATTGTAAAGCCAACCCCTAAGCCCAATTCTAACCCTAAACCTAACCCCTGAGCCTAAAATAGTCTTTGTCCTCATGGGGGACCTGGGAAATGTCCCCACGAGAGCGAATTTTCCTTGTTTTACTATCCATGTGGGGACTTCCGGTACCCATTAGGATAGTAATACACACACACCCCAGGGTTTCCGTTAACCGGTAATGGCCGGATTTTGGCCCCCCCAAAAAATGAACAATCTGATTTTAAATAAAATAATAAAATCCCATTGAGAAATAATGCATTTTATCCTATATATAACAGTGCACACTGTTTAAGACGTGATTGTATTTAGAATTGTTGTGCAATGAATGATAAAAGCACATGTTTTACTCCAGCAGCAACCAGCTGGGGATCTGCAGGAGAAATCAGCTCCTCAGCTGGTTGTTGCTGGAGTAAAACACACTTTAAAAAGCCCAATAATTGCGTAACAATTCTAAAGGCAATCACGTGTTAAAAAAACAATGGCCACGATTTCAAAATAGCTCCTATTTTTGAAGTGCGCTTCCAATTCTCCATTCAAGTGCATAGGCAACTAGGCAGGCGTCAGCGCGTCACACACCACTTTGCAGTGAGCTGGAGGCAGTATGCATTTTGAAAACGTATACTTAATTGTTTGATACCTGAACCTTTTACTACATATTATGATTAAAAATGGGCCCAAATCCCCGTCATTTGCATGAAGAAAAGACGGAGGAAAAGGGGACGGAGGTCGGGCTGCCTTCTAAGAATTCGTTGGCAAGTGAGTAAACTCCCATTGCCATCCGTTCTATATTGGCCAACGTGCAATCATTGGAAAATAAAATGGATGACCTACGATCAAGATTATATTACCAATGGGACATTAAAAACTGTAATATCTTATGTTTCACTGAGTCATGGCTGAACGATGACACAGATGATATAGAGCTGGTGGGATTTTCCATGCACTGACAGGAATAGAGAAGCTACGTCTGGTAAGACGATGGGTGGGGTTTGTCTATTTGTCAATAACAGCTGGTGCGCAATGTCTAATATTAAAGAAGTGTCGAGGTATTGCTCGCCTGAAGTAGAGTATTTTATGATAAGCTGTAGACCACACTATCTACCAAGAGTCTCATCTATATTATTCGTAGCCGTCTATTTAGCACTACACACCGATGCTGGCACTAAGACTGCTCTCAACCAGCTGTATAAGGCCATAAGCAAACAAGAAAATGCTCATCCAGAAGCGGTGCTCCTAGTGGCCTGGGACTTTAATGCAGGCAAACTTAAATCTGTTTTACCTCATTTCTACCAGCATGTTAAATGTGCAACCAGAGGGAAAAATAACTCTAGACCACCTTTACTCCACACACAGAGATGCATCGAAGCTCTCCCTCGCCCTCCTTTTTGGCAAATCTGACCATAATTCTATCCGCCTGATTCCTGCTTACAAACAAAAACTAAAGCTGAAAGTACCAGTGACTCGCTCAATACGGAAGTGGTCAGATGATGCGGATGCTAAGCTACAGGACTGTTTTGCTAGCAGAGACTGCAATATGTTCCGGGATTCATACAATGGCATTGAGGAGTATACCACCTGTCACCGGCTTCATCAATAAGTGCATCGACGACGTCGTCCCCACAGTGACCATACGTACATACCCCAACCAGAAGCCATGGATTACAGGCAACATCCGCATCGAGCTAAAGGCTAGAGCTGCCGCTTTCAAGGAGCGGGACACTAATCCGGACACTTATAAGAAATCCCGCTATGCCCTCAGAAGAACCATCAAACAAGCAAAGCGTCAATACAGGATTAAGATTAAATCCTACTACACCGGCTCTGACGCTCGTCGGATGTGGCAGGCCTTAAACTATTATGGACTGCAAAGGGAAGCACAGCCGTGAGCTTCCCAGTGACGCGAGCCTACAAGAGGAGCTAAATGCCTTTTATGTTTGATTCAAGGCAAGCAACACAGAAGCATGCATGAGAGCACCAGCTGTTCTGGACGACTGTGATAATGCTCTCGGTAGCTGATGTGAGCAAGACCTTTAAATAGGTCAACATTCACAAAGCTGGAGAGTAAGACGGATTACCAGGACGTGTACTCAAAGCATGCGCGGACCAACTGGCAAGTGTCTTCACTGACATTTTCAACCTCTCCCTGACAGAGTCTGTAATACCTACATGTTTCAAGCAGACCACCATAGTCCCTGTGCCCAAGGAAGCGAAGGTAACCTGCCTAAATGATTACCGCCCCACAGCACTCACATTGGTAGCCATGAAGTGCTTTGAAAGGCTGGTCATGGCTCACATCAACAGCATCCTCCCGGATGCCCGAGACCCACTCCAATTCACATACCACCCCAACAGATCCACAGATGACACAATCTCAATCGCACTCCACACTGCCTTTTCCCACCTGGACAAAAGGAACACCTATGTGAGAGTGCTGTTCATTGACTACAGCTCAGCGTTCAACACCATAGTGCGCACAAAGCTCATCACTAAGCTAAGGACCCTGGGACTAAACACCTCCCTCTGCAACTGGATCCCGGACTTCCTGACTGGCAGCCCCCAGGTGGTAAGGGTAGGCAACAACACGTCTGCTATGCTGATCCTCAACACTTGAGCCCCTCAGGGGTGTACTTAGTCCCCTCCTGTACTCCGTTCACCCACGACTGTGTGGCCAAACACGACTCAAACATCATCATTAAGTTTACTGACGACAGAAGTGGTAGGCCTGATCACCGACAACGATGAGACAGCCTATAGGGAGGAGGTCAGAGACCTGGCAGTGTGATGCCAAGATAACATCTCCCTCAATGTGAGCAAGACAAAAGAGCTGATCGTGGACCACAGGAAAAGGTGGGACGAACAGACCCCCATTAACATCGACGGGGCTGTATTGGAGCAGGTCGAGAGTTTTTCAAGTTCCTTGGTGTCCACATCACCAACGAACTATCATGGTCCAAACACACCAAGACAGTCGTGAAGAGGGCAAACAACCCCCCCCCCCCCCCAGAAGACTTTAAAGATTTGGCATGGGTCCCCAGATCCTCATAAGGTTCTACAGCTGCACCATCGAGAGCATCCTGACCGGTTGCATCACCGCCTGTTGTGGTAACTGCTCGGCATCTGACCTGACCATAAGGCGCTACAGAGGGTAGTGTGAGCGGCCCAGTACATCACTGGGGCCAAGCTTCCTGCCATCCAGGACCATCCAGGACGGCCCCAAAAATTGTCAAAGACTCCAGTCACCCAAGTTATAGACTGTTTTCTCTGTTACACCACTGCACACAGTACCGGAGTGCCAAGTCTAGGACCAAAAGGCTCCTTAACAGCTTCTACCCCCAAGCCATAAGACTGCTGAACAATTAACCAAATGGCCACTAGATTATTTACATTTCCCCCCCCCCCCCCCCCCCATTTAGTTTTTTACACTGCTGCTACTTGCTGTTTATTATCTATGCATAGTCACTTCCTAATTACCTCGACATTGATTCGGTACCGGTACCCCCTGTATATAGCCTCATAATTTTTTTTTACTTTCGTTTATTTAGTAAATATTTTCTTAACTCTTTCTTGAACTGCACTGTTGGTTAACGGCTTGTGAGTAAGCATTTCACGGTAAGGTGTTGTATTCGGCACGTGAGAAAGTTTGATTTGACGTCTTACCTTGCCTCAAAGTAGCCTAGCCAAAATCCAACCAAACGTGCAAGAAATTATTTGATAAAGACTTCCATATGCCGTTGAAACCATTAGGTCTAGCTTTTTTCTCATGTTCTATTGGTTTTCAAATCAACTTTATTTCATTGTCCAGTAGCCAAAGGCACAATCCTAGTCATATTAGGAACCCGTGCTAGTTGTTACATATTTAGATATCCGTTCGAAATTTAGAAAGAGGGGATATTTTAATCGGTCACGTAAATCGCTCACAATGGTGTTTTCACGCTAATTGCATTATGGAACGAACATTCGCGCGTAGCCTCAGAATGACAAGCTGGCCAATAGAATAGGTAACGTTTCTACTATGGGGGATAGTAGATTGACATAGACTAGTGATTTTGCTGTTTGTCACACATATTGTTGGCTGAGGAAAAGTACACGTGGGCGGTTCTAACATGGGCGACACTTGGGTTTCAAGTTTGGGAAAGCTAAGTTTCTGTTATGGGTGTAAGATGTGTTAGGGTTGCGTAAGTTCAACTGAGATAGGAACAATAGTACACCTGAACTTGGTTAAAATAATTGTTTAATTCAAAAGTTAATAAATGGCAAATACAATTTCCGTATATACGGGTTCAATGTTTCATCAGGATAAGACAGAGAACTGATTTGTTCCTGACAAAGATAGTATATTATACTCATGACAGAGATAGTTCCCGCTTCCGAGCCGGCCTGTCAGAGTAGAGACTGGGCGTGGTTTAGACTTACCCAGCCTATCGTTGATGTTGGCACATAAGCTAGTCCTAGCCCCTTTGCGCTCTCTGTTGTCCCGTCGCTGTTGCTGTGTAGATTACGCTCCTTCACCCCAAAGACTGAGGTCAGACAGCTCTGTAATATTGTCTGAGCTATTCACACCTGTTATACAATGTCCACTGTTCTCGCTCAAGGCTAACTACAGCTTCCCAGCTTCTTATCTGAGCTAACTGTTACTTCCAGCACACACACACAGACACCCAGGCACGCAGACCAACAGTTTGTCAACATCCAATCACATTTAATACAGTTGCTAATCACGTTTGTTATAGTATTCAATCACATATGATATAGTTGCTAATCACGTTTGTTATATTATTCAATCACATATGATATAGTTGCTAATCACGTTTGTTATAGTATTGGGTTATAGTCCATTGTACACCACAGTCAGCAGTCTCATGATTCACCCCCTCCTGTGTCTCTCTAAGATTAGCACAGTCTCGGTCACACAGTACAGCTTCACACTACTGATACATTTGTTGCTTCTCTCCTTTTAACACACACACATTTCAGGCTGATATTCATGGTTGGGCCCTGAGCACTGGTAAAAGTGAGAACAATGGAAAAATGCAGGAGTCAGCAATTCAAACTTTAATGCATAAGAAGCCCTACTAGCTTATAGTTAGTTAAGCATGTCAAAAAACCTTTATAAAACCCCACAGATGGCACAGTGATGCTATCTATTGGTAAATGTAAATTAGTGCAACTCTAGTGTTTTACCGGTGTGTTTGAGATACCCGGATGTATTGTAATGTACTGAACAAGACTGGTTACTCGCATCAATGCCTCTGTCTCGTCATTTAACATTCAAACAGTTTCTCCATAAAAATGCACCTTATATAATAAAGCATTCCATGCATTCTCACATTTGCAAACTTATGTACGATATCCTCCTATTCCTAATGTGTTGATTGGATAGTCATAATTAGGATAATAATATAACTCGATCACTGTTTGCAAAAAAGACTGTTCAATGTAGCGAGTAGTGACTTCGAGTAGGCCTAGGCTATATCAGAGCCTGTATTTTTTTCTTTCTTTGCACAGGAAAATTTTGGCTTTTTATGAACAAATTTCAAGCAATTCTACTATACTTTATATGACTGGAGACATTAGCAGAACCTTTTTTTAATATAACATAAATGACAGGGTAGCCTACTCTGCTGACACTGACTAGCAGATCAATAAAAACAACGTTGTCTGATCCATATATTAGGCCAACTAAAAGGGGAGACACAAATACAATATGATGTCCATCTAAGCTGGAGGAGAAAATGATTGTCCAGAAACGAACAAAGGTGGCACTGACACAAAGACGGTGAATATGCACACTCACCGGGGATCTGGCCAATGTTCTTCGCTGGTGCCAATAAGATCGTTCAATTAAGTTGAGACTTTTGATAACTAAGACAGATTGGTTTCTTTTCATTGTCTTCTCTTTACTTACTTACTTTATTGTCCCCATAGGGAAATTTTGTTGCAGTGTCATGTACACGTTTAAAGTGGCGTTTAAATACAAAATTGACAATACAACTTTCATAAGTTATATACCAATAAAATATAAAAAAGACTAGCCTGCTGGCCTTACTGAGTCGATATGAACATTAGCCCGAGCTATTTAGGAGGGATATCACACCGGGCACAAATGATTGTCTAGTTGTGTTTTTCCTGCTGAGGGGTGCCCTATACCTGCGCCCAGAGGGGACTAGTTCAAAGTCCGGGTACAGGAGGTGGCTTGGGTCTAGAATGATTTTGTGAGCCTTGCGGAGGGCCCTGACCTTAAAGATCTCATCCAGGCCTGTCTTTGTGACTCCAATTACCTTGCTTGCTGTGGTGATAATACTTCTCAGCATATTCCTCTGGCTGACGGTGGCATTTACAGGAATAGTCATTTGTTTTCCAAACAGTTTTTCGGCGATTGTATTTTTAAATATTACGATATGCCTAGCTCAGGGTCTAAATCCTTTTCACTGACGATCGCATCTCAACAATCATCTATTTGGTATTTGCCGCGTGCTCTGCCCAAATTGCGGGCCCTTCCGACTGTAGGCTATGCGATTTTAAAACAATCCACAGCAAAAAGATGTTTAAGAAGCTAATAATCCTCTTTGGCCAAATCATGTTTTCTGGTGTAGTAGCCACATTTCTGATGATTTTCTTTCTTTCTGTATAGACAGGAATAAGTTAATTAAGCTATATAATGTTGGCAATTTAATTCAACGCGCCGCCTATGTATTCTAACATCTTCCAATTGCTCATCGGAATTCAGTAAGAATGACGCATGCCGTTGCATCCGAGTTGCATGTTACCATGAACTAAATGGGATTTCTGTCATTCTGAGAACTGGGTGGATGCCGTAATCTCGTTCCGCAACCATTTTTTGTCCAGTAAATTAAAATGCTCTGACAAACGCTGACACACATACACATTAAGATTACCATAACCAATGCACTAATCCTTATATTCTCTCCTTTCTCCCAGGTATCTGTTAACTCGTTATGCAGGGTCGTTGGGGCAGTTTGCTGCAGCCTCCCAGTCCTATAACTTCTCCCTCAGGTTTTTCCACTCCAACCAGAAAGATGTGAGTCCCTGTCTCATCTAAGTATGTCCTAAATATGTCATATATTCTGATGAGTTGTATTTTCTCACCTCTTCCTTGTTTCCTCTTTTCTGTCCTCCGCCAGACCTCAGAGTACATAATCCAGGCCTATAAGTATGGAGCGTTTGAGAAAATCCCAGAATTCATCGCGTTTAGAACCCGGCTCAACCAATCTCTGCACTTCGCTCAGGTCCGCACCGAGAGGATGTTACTGGACTTGTACACCGAGGCTGACATGTGAGTACACACACACACACACACACACACACACACACACACACACACACACACACACACACACACACACACACCTACCTGTAACATATTCCTGTGTTGTTGTAGCACATCAAGTCTGGAGGAGAGTGTGAAGGCGATGGGTCTGTGTCCTGAGGAGGATGACATTCCCTGGGACAACATGAGGGACAACAGAGACCTGACTGTCCTCTTCAGCTGGGACCCCAAGGACAGGTACACACACACTTGTCACAACATATTTACCCATGCCAGTCTGTAAAAATGTGTGTGTTCCAGGGAGCTGACTGAGGAGCATCGTCGTCTGTCTCTAGAGGAGGAGTCGGTCTGGTTAAAGGTTCGCTCTCTCACGCTCCGCCTCCTCGCCTCATTGGCTCTGCTCGGACACGCCCCCTCATCACGGAACTCTGATAAGACCAATGAGAATGGTGTATCAGCCAAAAGCTCCACCCTCCAGACCCTCCTCTCCCAGCTAGACCTGACGCTACAAACCGCAGCCCAGATCACAGAGAAACAGACACAGGTACACACACACACGCTTCACTAATAACTGTGTAATATAATATATGGTAGTTGGCTTATCTAAAGCAACAATCAGTGAGTGCATACATTTCCATATGGATGGCCCCAGCATGAACTGAACCTACCACCATGCTCTTACCAATTGAGCCACACAGGACCACTAACTGTTGTGTTGTTCTAGTACCCGTTCCTGGGCCCTCCCTCCTCCCGCCTGGCCACTGCTCTGTCTAGTGGCAGCTGTCACTGTCAGGCCTCTGCTCTGCAACTATCACTGACTCTTCAGGAACTAGAGACCACTGGACTGGGTAAGACGGGGAGATGGGGGGAGAGAGGGATGTAGACTTCCGTACCACTGGCCTCCAACCGTCTGTCCATCTACAGAAGCAGCAGGACTGGGAAGGAGAGAGATGGAGCAAGAGAGGGGTGGGGAAGTGGGAGGAGTCTAGAGAGAGGAAGGGGAGAAATTATGTCATGTTCTTTATAATTTCTCTTTCCAGACGACTCGTCAGAACTCCAAACCCAGATCTGTAACTCCTTCAAATCATTAATAGTACAACTCCAAGGTATGACATCAGACCTCTTTAAAGATTACAACAGGTCCATGGTAATAATGACTGTGTAGTCAGCCACAGGAGATATCATGGCTTCAGGTTGCTAGTCGAGTTATCACTGGTGTAGTAGTTCCTTCTTATTCCCCATGCTGATCTGTGCCCCCCCCCCCCTCCAGAGCTGTTATCCAGATGTAAAGGAGAAGTGTTGGAGATGAAAGACAGCAGATTGATGACCCAGCCCTCCCTGTTGGAAACACTGGTCTTCTTCGTCGAGGTCAGTGTAGTCGCTCTAAATGTATTTCACTAAAACATTGCTCAAATGGAAATGTATTATAATATGAAATATTGCAGATGCACAGCAACTGTGTGTGTAATACATGGTGATGTCTCCTGGTCAGACTGTGTGTGTGTGTGTAATACATGGTGATGTCTCCTGGTCAGACTGTGTGTGTGTGTGTAATACATGGTGATGTCTCCTGGTCAGACTGTGTGTGTGTGTGTAATACATGGTGATGTCTCCTGGTCAGACTGTGTGTGTGTGTGTAATACATGGTGATGTCTCCTGGTCAGACTGTGTGTGTGTGTGTGTGTGTGTGTGTGTGTGTGTGTGTGTGTGTGTGTGTGTGTGTGTGTGTAATACATGGTGATGTCTCCTGGTCAGACTGTGTGTGTGTGTGTGTGTGTGTGTGTAATACATGGTGATGTCTCCTGGTCAGACTGTGTGGGTGTGTAATACATGGTGATGTCTCCTGGTCAGACTGTGTGTGTGTAATACATGGTGATGTCTCCTGGTCAGACTGTGTGTGTAATACATGGTGATGTCTCCTGGTCAGACTGTGTGTGTAATACATGGTGATGTCTCCTGGTCAGACTGTGTGTGTAATACATGGTGATGTCTCCTGGTCAGACTGTGTGTGTGTGTGTGTAATACATGGTGATGTCTCCTGGTCAGACTGTGTGTGTGTAATACATGGTGATGTCTCCTGGTCAGACTGTGTGTGTAATACATGATGATGTCTCCTGGTCAGACTGTGTGTGTGTGTGTAATACATGGTGATGTCTCCTGGTCAGACTGTGTGTGTAATACATGGTGATGTCTCCTGGTCAGACTGTGTGTGTGTAATACATGGTGATGTCTCCTGGTCAGACTGTGTGTGTAATACATGGTGATGTCTCCTGGTCAGACTGTGTGTGTAATACATGGTGATGTCTCCTGGTCAGACTGTGTGTGTGTGTGTGTAATACATGGTGATGTATCCTGGTCAGACTGTGTGGGTGTGTAATACATGGTGATGTCTCCTGGTCAGACTGTGTGTGTGTAATACATGGTGATGTCTCCTGGTCAGACTGTGTGTGTGGTGCTGTGGGTGGCCAGTTACTCTGCCAGCGTCCTGCGACCGCTCAAGTCCAGCCTACAGAAGAAGAAGAAGAAGAAAAAGGACAGCAGCACAGCCATGGTACACACTCACTACCGTCTCATTCTCCCCTTGTCCGCGTACAACCCTTCTGACACCATTACCATTCGCCAATAATTCTCTGCCCCCTTCCTCTGTCCCTATAGCCAGTGGTGCTGAGTGGCTTCCAGGAGTGGACAGGCAGCCTACAGGGCATTGTGACCCAGGCTCTGGATCACGTGAAGGGGCAGGAGGCCAGCCTGACAGCCCTCAAACTAGCAGCACTCACCCTGGGGGTGGGACACGCACAGACACAGGTTGGTAGGTCTGGGTGGGTAGCTGTGTGTATGATTACTGATTTGTTTCTTTAATTCAAAGCATGGTTCTTTCTCTTCTGTCTATCTGTACCTCTACCCTCTCTCTCCCAGGAGGAGTGTGGATTCACCAGGGCAGCCATGGACAAGGTTCAGACTAGTTATCTTGGCTCGCTGCAGGAGCTGGGAGATCTACTGAGGAAGAGAGCTGATTCGCTGAAGAGCCTCAAGTTCTGACCAGCAATCACCCTTCAATCAATATTGTCATACCTAACTCTCACTATTATACTGGATGACCTCATCTAACTGCACCCCCACACAGAGCCTCCTGCTCCTCTCAAAGGAGGTGTTGCTTGCTGCCAACAGTCTTTCACTTCATGCTCTTCCCTCTCCTTTTCCACATATCCCTCACTCTGGGTGTCACTTTATATTACACAGGACTCCCTTTCTCACCGTGAGAACCATCACTGCTCTCTCTCTCAGCAAGGAACCACAGATATTTCCGGTTTATTATATGTGATAATGTCACAGAGAAGCTCCTCAAACATACTAGAGCAACATACGAAATAAGCAATTTTAGAACTACTCTAATAAATGATTGTACATAGTCCGCAGATGACAGATCAACTACCACAGCAACAACTCCTTGACTGAACGTGAATGAACTAAGCAACGTTTTCCCCTTAGTTGTTTTTTCCCAGCTGCTGTTGCTTCCATGGTGACAGTCAGATGAGAAGATCTGCTCCTGTTTTCCATGTTGGACTCCTCACTTCCCGAGCCTGACCTTGCAGTCCAAACAGCTACACTGTTGTCAGTGACACTCTTCTGCTCATAAGAACAAATGGGGCGGAGATGGTGCTTAGCTTACTGTATGAAAACGAGGACAGCTGAACAAAGTGTTCTTTGCGTATTGTACACGCAAGGAAAGCTGAACGCGGCCCCAACTCTGAAAAGCTTCTGAATTGTTTGTTTCAGAAGTGCACAACTCCAGTGCTGATTTTAGGCCTTGACTTTTAGCCAGAAACCTGGGAAACAAGTTGTCTGCACTCCTCTCCGGGCAACCAGTGACTTAATAGGTCAGTTTAGAGCAGACGAGTATACTACAACGTAGGATCAAGGAGTTAGCCAGCTGACTTGCCTAAATATCTTTTATTTTTATTTTTTAAGATGAGCTTGGTCTAATTGACTCAACCAAAACCACATAGATGTTTAGCTTTCTTAATGAACCAGGAAATCAACAGTTATTTCTGGTTCTCTCATTGAACCTGCTTTGTAGTATGCACCTCTGGTTGGGTTCATCACCCTGCTCGCCACCAGTCCATGCCTTTCAATCCCAAACTCCCCCTTTGTGTTCTGTCTGTTTGAAACCCCCTCTGTAGTTATTGGAAAGCAATCACAGGAAAAGATTGGAATACCTGAATCTGAAAATACATACTGTAAGTAATGTATTTGCCTGGTTTAGTTAAATTACGACAGTCAGTGGATGGTTTGTTTTAACACTGTAGGAGAGAAACCAGACAGTTATACAACCTGTTTATTCAGAGGTGCTAGTGTTAAGTGCTGTGGAAACAGTTCTCTCTGACAATGGCTGAAACCCAAAATATCTAAATGTGAAGGAGACAACCAACGTGTCCGATTTGCAATGAAGATGGGAAATGTTTTTGAAATAGTCCTTCATTGTCTCTTCAGGGTGCATCTCCCTACTCTGTCAACGGTTATGTTAGCTGCACTGATCTCCCGCAATTCATTTCACTAACCAAAACTGTCAAGGGCATCATATGACTCATTAGATCAGTCACAATTTACCAATGATATATTGCGGTTTGATCTTCTCTAACATGGCCGTTGTCTTAAAAACCCCACCCTATGTATAACTATATACCAAAAACGTGGCTCTGTTGCTATGGCATTTCACCTGCTAGCTACAGATAGACCTATACCATGCAGCGAGAGGAGACTTGTATCAGAGTCACGTTCAGTAGCATTGTGGAACGCTCTAAAATAGAGGTCTGTTCTAATCAATGCATTTCTAACTGGAGGCAAACTAAGGGCTCTATTCAGTCTATCACGGAAGTTCAGCGTGATAGGCAATGTTCGAGTTAGTGCATTTCCACATATCTTTTGGGACGATGAAACGGGCGAGGGAGCCCATGGTTGGATCAAATTTGGAGAAAGCTGAATTTTATGCAATTCTGTGATCTCGCAACGCTATTAACCAATTAACGCTCACTATAGCTTCCAGCCTCTATTGGATTGGCAGTTGATACCTAGCCTGCTTGCTAGCAACCACATGAGGGCGAAGCTAGAATGCTATCCAAATTATCCCGTTATGCGGAGACTACAAACGATGGTAAAAAAAAAACGCATGTTGGCTCAATCGGAAATGACTTTATTAATCTGTAACGCTACAGCGATATTGAATAGAGCCCTAAACTAGTAGACATGTTTACAGCCGGGGGCACTGAGACTGACTAATATCGATTTCTATATGCTTTGGTTTATTTTGTGTTGTAGGTTTAGTTTATCCTTTTTAAACAAGACGTGGACGAGAGAGCAGGAACGTTGAACAGTTTGATCCTCCCACACTGACCCCTCAAACCCCCGGACAGATGGGACCCTCTCTAGAGGCTGTCAGTGGACTCATTTTGAGGTGCTGAGAACGAAGTGGTCGACAATCTGGAGTGCCATCAATTTATACCCATCCTGTCTCTTTTGCTAGAAAATGGAAAACAAAAACACTGGAATGTCATTTAAAAATATATATATGAACAAATCAGTTTGTCTTGAATCAATGTTTGTCTCTGAAAATACAGAGTAGGCTATTAACTGTATATTCAGTAGTAGATGAACCACAATCATGAGCACAAAATCCAATGTGATGTCAATTCAATAGCACAGCGCTGGGTGGAGTTTTGTGTTAAATTTTAATAGATATTCTGTTATTGTCTAGACCTTGCCACAGCTCAAGCTGTGAAAAACAAAACAAAAATATTAACTTTACATTCACTACTAATTTCACCTCATGATCAGAAAATATACATTTATATGCATTGTTAATATTTTTCTTTCAAATAAAATGTATTTTGCAAGTGCTTAGGCATGATGACCATACAGATACAATGGACTCTGATGGCCAGTGTTTCTCAATCTATTCCTGGGGGGGTACACAGGTTGTTCCAGCTCATCACTAACACACCTGATTAAAGTAATCAGTGGCTTGGTGAAAACTAGTTGAATCACTTTCTAACCCTGGCTCACATCACTGGTACTTCTATAAAGACTAATCGTTATGGGTCACATTGGCTGCATCTACACAGGCAGCTCAATTCTCATCTTTTGACCAGCCAGATAAGCTCCGAAAAAGAGCTGATGGGATGTGTAGGGAAAAAAATATCAGAATTGGGCTGCCTGTGTAGATGCAACTGTTCAACCCAACAGGAACGGCTAAAATCTAAAAAACAAAACATCCCAAAAAATAGGAGAAACAATGGACAAAAGAAAAAGAATACAACTTATCCATTTCACATTTTAACAGTGTCTCACTCCAAGGCTTCATGATCCTGGAGATCAAAATGTAAAACAATATAACGGGAATAAACTATCAAGTTTAAGTAGAGATACTTCAAATATCCTTATGTTAATGCTGCAACAGGTAGCTACATGGTTGCGCTGATGGAGAATGTGTGACTATCCGCACAAAAATATTTTCTTTGCATACTAAGACATGCATTATCCCATAGACACACTACATTCACAGGGGTAATAACTACAGTATGGCTGAAAGCGGAACATTACGTTCTCCAATCCTAACCTGTCAGAGTGTCTGGACAGCACACAGCCCACTGATCTGACAAACTTTCCAAGAGTAATACAACCTATTCTAAACCTCAACACCCTATCTACTATATATTGCTGTCAAAAGTAGTGCACTACATATAGGGAACAGGGTGCCATTTGAGCCAGCTCCCTACTATATATAATTACAGTACTGGAGATAGAGGTCATCTAGAACAGGGTTTTCCCCAAACACGGTCCTGCCCCAGTTTGGGAAACACTCTGGAGTAGACCTGACCACGTTTTATAACCGTGAATATGAATTAAGAGGACAGTCAACACTACAGTGGTAGAAATAAACTGGTAGTCACAAGGGAGATGTATTTCTGTCCCTCCTAACAGGTAACGGTGCAGCAGATCTGGTTATCTATCAAATACTTTAAGTATTTCAACGCCACCAAATTCTAGCCCTGAAGTCATTAGCGACGCGACTACAGCTAAGCAGAAAGCAAAAGGGTTCAATTCCATCTATTCTCCATCATCCGAGTAGAATGACACCTGAACTACAGGTACAAGTGACAGCTGATCTAGCAGCTCTGAAATGTATGAACTCAGCAAACATGCTTGGGGCAAACAATGGACGAAATGTTTAAAACCTTAACACATTAAAAAGGAAAACACACCGGATCAAAGGACAGCAATGCAACAACAAACGGCAACAAAATCAGTCAAAGAGGGCAGGAATCGTATACATGTATGTCAAACCACTCAACCATGTTCTACAAGAGATCGCAACAGGCCTGGACAGGGTCAAATAAAAAAACAAAAAACACCACCTGTCAGACAGACAGGACAGGGGTTGAGGTGCTAAATCGACTTCCCAAATGGCACCCTATTCAGACCCGGCCCTCTGGCCAGAAGTAGTGCACTATATGGAATAGGATGCCATTTTGGACTTATTTCAAGTCTGCAGACCACTACACCTCGGATAAGGGTTTATACAGATCTTAGTCTCGAGGGAGGAGACTGAAACAAGGATGAAGCCAACTAGAGCAATGACAGATACAGTATCCAACAGGGAACAAAATACATAAAACAAAAACAAATTGGTCCAATTTAGGGGGACATTATAACATATACAGAGGACTGTAAAATAACATTCTAGTCTGATTAAAAGGCTTGGCTTTGAGTGTGGATACAAATTAAGCCTGTCTCATAATTAACTAACAATTATAGTTACAGGCAATTTAAATTTACTTTCTGTGCAAATCGTTTTTTCCCTTAATTTGTTTTTTAAATGCATAACGGCTTTTGTTTTTCTACGTGAATAGGAGGCATGTGATTGGGGGTCGGTACACTACTATTGACCAATCAGGGCAAACCCCTCTATGAATCATGGGAGACAGGAAGTAGAGCAGCTGACTTCCTCTTCTTTGTGAGCTTGGTGACATCATCATCATGGAAGGGTTTGGTTGGTCGACCTCACTGCTCGTGAGCCGCACTCATGCCTCGAACCTGACCTGAACTACGCAGCTGGCGGAGGAAGGACGGAGAAAGTAAACAGATTATAGTCATGCATGTGTCACACAGTGAAGGACAAAATGTGTGTCTGTAAGAGAGACTGAGGTGATGGAAGAGTGAACATATTCTTTCTTTCCATCAAACGGCCATTGCCTGGTACATATAATGTAGCAACAGCTAAACTTACTACATTGTGAACTAATGGCCAATGTTTAGTTCATGAAATAGAGAATAATGTTTCCCCTTTACTAGCAGTCACATCACTTCAACCCATCTCCATCATCATCAGTGAAAACTCTCCTCTTTCCACATGACAGATAATTCCATCTGTAGGCAACATGATACAGGCAGAAAGATGGCAGAGAGCAACAGGGTAGAAGCGCTGCCCCAA
Source organism: Salvelinus alpinus (assembly GCF_045679555.1). Lineage (NCBI taxonomy): Eukaryota > Metazoa > Chordata > Actinopteri > Salmoniformes > Salmonidae > Salvelinus > Salvelinus alpinus. The sequence goes on from NC_092086.1 coordinate 102,950,853, forward strand.
CACCTGGAACCACACACACACAATTAAACAGACCACACCATGTTAATAAGACAGCATGTGGACAAAAGAAGGTTTCAAAGAGGTAAGGAGGATAAGAAGTCATGCAGCGGGAGCTGAGGAGCAGAACTTCAGAGAGACAGGATGCAGGCGTGATGGAAAGAACGAGAAACGGAATGAGAGCGCCACATGCAGGTAGAGCTCCAAAACCACCATAGACGAACGACAGACTGAACCAAAAGCAGATTGTTTCATTAGACAGGCAACATGCAGCTGGAAAAAGGGAGAAAAACGTGATGAGCAACAAACTAATGGGGGGGGGGGGGTAGAGAGATGAGAGCAGATACAGGATGAGTCTCCGACACCACGATGATGTAATTTCCTGTGTCCTGTTGGGGAACTTACTCAGCCTGTCTCTGACCTTTGACCTATAGGGGCGGGGTTACTCTTCCGTTGCCGAGGTTCCTCTAACGGTGCCCTTCTCACGCATCTAAAGGCAGCAGAGTACAACTGTCAGCTGGACCAATCAGAGAGCTTCATAGGAGGGTCAAAGGTTAAGGCCATAGGGGTTAGCGAGGGTCACGGTCAGTCCTAGATAGGTGATTTGTTGATCCCTCAATGCCTTTGGAATCATGTGTTAGTGACCTTTTCATCATCATCATCATCATCAACTGTCCCTATCTACGCACCACAAAAAACAACAATCTTTAAGGCACAAGTCTATAACCTATAAAAAAAAATGGCAGACATTAATTGTGTGTGTTACCTCTTCCAGCTCTTTCTTGGTCTCTTCCTCCATTCGTCGGATGTCTGCCATGGTCAGCTCCACCCAGTTGTCAATCCAACAGAACAACTGGCGATGGAAGTTAGTGAAAATACGCTTCTCTTGCTGAAGGAGGGAAGATGGGGGAGGAGAGAGGTGGAGATGGAATGAAAGGAGAGACCAGAGAACAACAATATTAGGTATCAGTCTGTTTTCTCATTAGAGGCCCTAAATGTGAAAAGGATAAAGAGATAAAAGTATTGTACCTTCTGGATAAAGTTCTCTACTTTGGTCTGCAGGCCCCACCACTTGAACTTTACAGTGACCAGTTTGTAGGCACACATCTTAGGACAGTCTGTCTTGTTCATCAGATCATTCTGTCATAGGAGAAACACAGGAGGGATGAGGCCAAATGTATTTTTATTTTCTACAATGTTGATTTTGGGGCATTAACCTCCAGCACCACAAACGAGAGAAGCATGGTAGTGTGTGTTAACCCTCTTCTAATGAGGTCAAATGTCAATATGACTAACTATCACATACAAGACGGGATATATATGGTGACAGTAGGTAAAATCCTGTACCTTCCATTCAGGTGAGAGCGGTCCTCTGCCTGTCTTTGTAGATTTGAACAGAGCCGGATCCTCCTCTGCTTTATAATCCTGTAGTAAAAAAACATACCTTACACAATGACAACCTGCTCTTTCCATAACATAGACTGACCAGGTGAAAGCTATGATCCCTTATTGACGTCACCTGTTAAATCCACTTCAATCAGTGTAGATGAAGGGGAGGAGACAGGTTAAAGAATGATTGTGTATGTGTGCCACTCAGAGGGTGAATGGGCAAGACAAAAGATTTAAGCCTCTTTAAAACAGTGTATGGTAGTAGGTGCCAGGCGCACTGGTTTGTGTCAAGAACTGCAATGCTGCTGGGTTTTTCACGCTCAACAGTTTCCCGTGTGTATCAGGGATGGGTGGTGGACCAAAGGACATCCAGCCAACTTGACGCAACTGTGGGAAGCATTGCAGTCAATATAGGGCAGCGTCCCTGTGGAATGTTTTTGACACCTTGTATGCTATGCCCTGACAAATTGAGTCTGTTCTGAGGGCAAAGGGGGTGTTACAACTCAATATTTGGAAGGCATTCTTAATGTTTTGTACACTCAGTGTATATACACACATTACAACCCATTATAGTCATGTCGGATAGAAAATGCATTACACATGCATACTGACCAGGGTTTCCGTTAGCCGGTAATTTCCAGATTTTGTCAGATAAAATAAATGAAAAAAGCCAATAAATAAAATTGTAGCCGGCCAAATTGTTCGGGGCTGCTGTTCTGCTGAGGAGAGAGTGAGAGAGGAGCCTTGGCCTAGGCTATTATTGATTGCGAAGATGAAGGCCTTTTCATTGAAGTAAAACGAAAGTTGGAGAGTATGCCTACAGTGAAAAGCCTACAAGGCAGGGCTCAAGACTACAACTATATTGGTCGCATCGGTACAGGCTGCACTCATTCACCTCATTAAAAACATCCTCTTGGTCAAACAGTAAAGTAGATTATCCTCATGAATCCTGTACTGAAAGCGTTTGACTGCCTGCCCCTGTTTCGCTGGGGCCTGCAGCTGTGTTGAGCGAGCCACTCTCTCCCTCTCCCCTTTTCTGGGGGGAAGAAAATGCTCCGGGAGAAAGAAAACTTTTCAGATTGTATAACATTTTAAAATACGATTGCTTGGAAAAAAGCTATCCTGTTGTCACAGATGGAGAGACGATGTGCTCAGCTTTCACACTCGTCACATACGCTGCTGCTACTCTATCATATAAATAGAAAAATATCTGTCTGTCAATCAGTCTCAACGTCAACAGTGAAGAGGCAACTCTGGTATGATGGCCTTCTATGCAGAGTTGCAAAGAAAAAGCCATATCTCAGACTGGTCAATGAAAAGAAAAGATTAAGATGGGCAAAATAACAGACACTGGACAGAGGAACTCTGCCTAGAAGGCCACCATCCCGGAGTCGCCTCTTCACTGTTGACGTTGAGACTGGTGTTTTGCAGGTACTGTTTAATGAAGTTGCCAGTTGAGGGCATGTGAGGCATCTGTTTCTCAAACTAGACACTCTAATGTACTTGTCCTCTTGCTCAGTCCTGCACCGGGGCCTCCCACTCCTCTTTCTATTCTGGTTAGAGCCAGTTTGCACTGTTCTGTGAAGGGAGTAGTACACAGCGTTGTACCAGATCTTCAGTTTCTTGGCAATTTCTCACATGGAATAGCCTTCATTTCTCAGAACAAGAATAGACTGACGAGTTTCAGAAGAAAGTTCTTTGTTTCTGGCCATGTTGAGCCTGTAAATCGAACCCCCAAATGCTGATGCTACAGATAATCAACTAAACTAAAGAAGGCCAGTTTTATTGCTTCTTTAGTCAGCACACAGTTTTAAGCTGTGCTAACATAATTGCAAAAGGGTTTTCTTCATCATCAGAAGTGTCCACTTAATGAGGGCTGAGGGGATAGGGTGTGTCTTTAAAGTGTTTGGACCGCAACCATTGATGTACTGAATCAGATGTGAGCGCTGTGCACCACCAGAGGGCAGCTCTCTGAAAGACCCACCACTCGAGTTTTGGTCAGTCAGGGAAATAAAAGTGCTGAAACATGTTGGTTCACTATTTAAAAAGAAGATGGAGAACAAGCTATAGGATGAAAAATACTGGAGTTTTGGCGTAGGTACAGCCGACTAGTGCTAGCTAACTCTACCTACAGTAACAAAACATTTATAAAAATGTACAAATCGATACTTTGAGTCAAATATCGATTGTCCCAAAAATGATATTTCGATATGTAACTGTATCCATCACTACAACACAGGGTCAAGTCTAGTAGCAGAAATCTCCTGGTCTACGCTAATTAAGCTGTTATGTTAGGTCCTGTACAATATGGCACGTCAGCAGTATGTCAGTAAGGTGATGTATAGATCAGAGTTTCTACACAGTGCCTTGCGCAGGCCGATCCTCTGGCGGACAGGAAGGGACTGCCAGGCTAACAGCAGCAGACACAGGGCTAGGAATGTCACTAGACTGGCAGTAATCTTTCGTGGACAGAAGCACGTAACAAACGTTAGAGGAACAAGGAACTTTGGAATCTCCCCCCTGCCAGAATCCCCCACTCCCTACAATTCTTAATTGCTGCGACTTGCGATGCTAGTTGAGATTTCTGATCATGTTAGGCTGCGTTTCATTAGATTTTTTATGGTTGTTTGATCGCGGGGGAGACACTAGTAATGTCTGCAGTTTTTGGTTTGGCTATGTTTCAAGTGTATTAGTCTATAAATAAATCTCTTTGCCAAAATTCGTCATCTCTCCCATGTCTTATTCAACTAGTAGTTGTTCTGAAATGTTCATTGCTTGCCTACATTTTTCTCCCTCTTCTATGTTTAATATAACACATATACATTATTAATTTTGGTTGCCTATCCTGACGTGAAGTTGGTTCTATAGAAAGTATTTGACTCTGATGTGTGCCACAAAGTATGACTCTAGCCACAAAATTAAGGAAATTATAGGGGGGGTTCGGCAAGGCCAATTTCTTGCCTGCCGAAATTCCACCCCCACCCCTTCTATCTTGGGACTGCAAGGCCTGACACACTTCAGAATAATTTTGCTAGCTCATGTTGACCAGTAGTGTGTGCCACAGAAAGTATTTGACTCTAGCCACAAAATTAAGGAAATTAGAAGGGGGGGGGGGGGGGGTTTCGGCAGGCAAGAAAATAGCCTTGCAGAACCCCCCCTTCTAATTTCCTTCATTTTGTGGCTAGAGTCAAATACTTTCTGTGGCACACAGGCAAGCAATAAACATTTCAGAACAACTACTAGTCGAATAAGACATGGGAGAGATGCCGAATTTTGGCAAAGAGATTTATTTATAGACTATTTGTTTCAAGTATTAGCCAAACCGAAAACTGCAGATAATACTAGTGTCTCCCCCATGATCAAACCAACATAAAAATGAAATGAAACGCAGCCTAACATGATCAGAAATCTCAACTAGCAAGTCGCAGCAATGAAGAATTGAGTGCGTGCGCGTTCATGCGAAAGGGGGGCGATTCTGGCAGGAAGGTAGACTGGCAGAGACAACCAGTCAACATGCAGTGACGCAACTCCTCCAAATGGGGGAGACAAATACCCTGATGATGTAACTATCAGTGCCTGGGACAGGGGACAGACTACTTTACCACTTGGGAAAAGAGCCATCTTGATGTCACTGATCTAACATGGCTGAGTGGTTAAAAACTCACTGCTTTAGCCAATACAGTGATGTCAGGTCTGATGCGCAATAGAGGAATGATCCATTTATTCAAATAGTGTTCCACGTATTCAACTAGTGTGTGTGTGTGTGCGTACGTCCACTCACCCCATGAGCCACCACATCTTTGTCTGCGATGTCGATGGGAATCACCTCCACTGTCTTCCACGTAGGACCATCCAAGTCATGCACGTTTTCTAGAGTTCCCATGTCAGGTTTGTGCCACGTCTCAATCTTTATCAGGAAGTCATCTTTCATATACTCATTCTGGAGGGAGAGGAGAAAAGAAAAGTGAGCAAAGAAAGAAAAGGAGACAAATCAAATCTCTGTCCATGTTTTAATCTAGTCTGGCAAAGCCTAAATTAATTCTTGCTGATGTGGGTCGGGATGGCGGCCATGTTGGGTGTACCATTCCAAATGTTTGATAAGTTGATTCTATGGATTCTGTGGTGGGAAGGAAACTAATTCCAAGAAGGCTTTAGTGTTCACTTCCTCTATATAGTAGCCTTAAAATGTCAGCCAACTGCAAGCTTGAGAATGCCTTGAATGGAGAACCAATGGGAATCTCATACTGAGAAAGTCTTGCATGGAGTCCTGGGAGGCCTAAGGCCTATTTAAACCCCACAGCTAAGCTAATTAACTGATTATCTGTTTGGGCTTGTGGGTGCAAAATGGTTTTGTTACAGTCTAATGCTACATACAGTATGTTGTTGAATAGTACTAGTCATTTTCCACACCTGTCCACTAAACTCTTTACATACTGCACAGAGAAGTGATTTATTACTGGCTCATTATCTTTCGGGCACTAAAAACCTAGCTAGGCAGAAATCTAGTTTCCTCTGGTTTGGCTTTAAAGATCCTATCACTCCTCTATCTTAAGACATATAGGCTGTGAGAACTGGTTAGAACCTGTTCTCATTCGTATGATTTTTCTATGGAAGTGGAACCAATTACCCCTTATGTAAGCTCGCCTCCCCCTTGGAGGGGTAAGCAGTTCATTGTGTAAATTAAGTATATAAAGACTGATTGTAAAATCTTTGAGATCCTCTGTGGTATATCCTGAGAATTCCTTTCCGGTATGTCCTGAAGGTTACTCTCCGGGTTCATCCCGAGAGTGATCTTCCTTGCAATTGCTTGAATAAACCGCTTATTGCTGATAGATGACTTCTGCCTAATTCCTCAAACAAGTTTTCCCTCAACAGGCTGAAATGGCACGGCTGGTTAGTGCACTACTTCACTCTGCCTAGCTAACTGTGGTGTGATAGCATTAGCAGCATAGCTAGCTACACAACGCCACCACGCTATAAGTCACTAATGGGATCGAGTGTCTCAAATACATTCCCACAACAAACCTAGCCCACACAGACAATAGCTGGGGGAATATGGGAAAGGGAGATACCTAGCCAGTTGCACAAGAATGCATTTCAACCAAAATGTGTCTTCCGCATTTAACTCAACCCCTCTGAATCAGAGAGGTGAGGGGGGGCTGCTTTAATCAACATCATCGGCGCCCGTAGAGCAGTTGTTGGGAATTAACTAACTTGCTCAAGGGCAGAAGAGCAGACTTTCCCACCTTGCCGGCGCAGGGATTCGAACCAGCGACCTTTCGGTTACTGGCCCAACGCTCTTAACCGCTAGGCCCCCTGCCCCAGTGTGCATGTGTTTGTGTCAGTTCACTCACTACTCACCGTTATAACTGCCGCAGATGGAGAAAACAAGCAACAGAAGAAAAAAGGAAACAGTTTACTTTCAATAAAATAATCAGTGACAATTTACAATGTAGGCCAGTACCTTGCCAGAAGATGCCGACCCTACCGTTATGCTTGTTAATACTGAGCGCAATCATGGTTACACGGAACGGAACGCAATCATGGTTACATTAAGACACATTTGAACCCGACGTGAGATATGGGACGGAAAACGTACCTCAATGCAGGGATCGGATATGCCACTGTACTCCAAATCGTACCTTTATCCACACTGCTACGTCGAGAAGATTGAAATACTGCTATCATTTTGTAATGGCAGTGTCGGCCAATCAGCTCTTTTGTTCAACGCGACCTGCCATTCCATAATGGCTGCTGTGGGTACTGCTAGCATGAGGATGAAAAAAAAGCAGTTTTTCTTGATGGAGCAGCGTGGATAAAGGTAACATTTGGAGTACAGTGGCATATCCCATCCCTGCATTGAGGTACGTTTTCCGTCCCATATCTTGCGCCGGCTCCAGTGTCTTAATGTAACCATGATTGCGTTCCGGCTCCAGTGTCTTAATGTAACCATGATTGCGTGTCGACCCCAGTGCAGCTGATTGTAAACCAACGTAACAGTAGGGTCGGTATCTTCTTGCAAGCCAGTCCCAATCAGAGATGGGCTCAATTGAGTGTTTAAACTAGAGTTCTGGTACTCACCGGTGCGACAGTATGGGTAGGCATTCCAGGCTTTTTCATGGAAGACTAACGCTCCCTCTGGTGCAATATACCTCAACCAGCCTGGGACTTTACTGCAAGGAGAGAGAGACAGGAGTCAATCAGTCAATCAGCAGAGTGTGTATGGCTGCATTTACACAGGCTGTCAAACTCGGATCTTTTGACCAATCAGATCAGCTCTTTTGCCAATAATTGACCCTTGGCTAAGCCCCACCCCTTTGGTTATTGTCACTACCTTGGTCAATATTTTCCCGGGAAGCTCAATTCCCCATTCAAAATTCTTGAGAAGACCCATCACAATGACCTCAAACTGTGTTTCTAATACACAATAAAAATTAAGCAGACTACCTCTTGCTAATCAGGAGACTCTCGGGTATGTTGTAGTGGACTGTCATTACAATTTCTTCACGGGAACTTGGTAAAATGTATTTTAGTAGGCCTCCTGAGTGGGGCAGTGGTCTAAGGCACTGCATCGCAGTGCTAGCTGTGCCACTAGAGATTCTGGGTTCGAGCCCAGGCTCTGTCTCAGCCGGCCGCGCCCGGGAGACCAATAGGGCTGCCCACAATTGGCCCAGCGTCATCAGGGTTAGGGGAGGGTTTGGCCGGCAGGGATGTCCTTATCCCATCGCGCACTAGCGACTCCTGTGGCGGGCCGGGCACAGTGCACGCTGACACGGTTGCCAGGTGTACGGTGTTTCCTCTGACACATTGGTGCGCCTGGCTTCCGGGTTAAGTGGGCATTGTGTCAAGAAGCAGTGCAGCTTGGTTGGGTTGTGTTTCGGAGGACGTAAGGCTCTCGACCTTCGCATCTCTCAAGTCCGTACGGAAGTTGCAGCGATGAGACAAGACTGTAACTACCAATTGGATACCACGAAGTTGGGGAGGAAAAAGGGGGAGAAAAATAATAAAAATGTATTTTAGTGCGGCTAGCCACTGGATGGCTCGGAATGCGCTGTCAGCATGCAGTCAAAGTTACTAACCACTTTTGGAGTCAACTAGTGCTCTCAAATCGTATCCTGACATTGACAGCAGATGACATCCAGTGCATTCGGAAAGTATTCAGACCCCTTCCCATTTTGCTATGTCGTTATTCAATTATTATTATTTTTATTTTTTTATAATTCCCTCATCGATCTATGACAAAGCGAAAACAGGTTTTAAGAAATTTTGAGTCTCATAGCAAAGTGTCTGAATACTTAAGGTAAGGTTTTTTTTTTTTTTTCAAAAAATTCTAAGCATGTTTTTGCTGTGTCATTATGTGTAGATTGATGAGGGGAAAAAACAATTTAATACATTTTAGAATAAGGATGTAATGTAACAAAATGTGGAAAAAGTCAAGGGGTCTGAATACTTTCCGAATGCACTGTACATTTGGAGAAAACAAGATATATTAACTGACTAGCTAGCTAGCTAGCTAATGTTAGCAATGTTTTCAATGATGGTCAATGAGACAGAGCTAGCTAACCAGCTAGCAAACAATGAAACAAATGCATAATTCCGGATTTAAAAAATATTCCATCAGGCTCTGCATTTCATGACTCACAGCCGCAAGTACCCCTGCTGCGCTGTTAAATTATTTAGCCATTTAAACAATTTTTAAAAATGAAAATGCAGTTTTTGCCATTGTCCTCATTGGTTTACATGCATTTGAAACAAGAGCTTATCTGAGGCGAGGGGACTCAAGCTTGTTTAGCGACCAAGCGATTGGTTGCCCACAATTCTGGGGCGGGCCTTAGCGAAGGGTCAATTAGGCAAAACGCAGCCTTATTGCAGGGTTTCCCAAACTCGGTCCTGGGGCCCACTCTGGGAGCACGTTTTGGTTTTTGCCCTAACACTACATAGCTGATTCAAATAACCAACTCATCATCAAGCTTTCATTATTTGAATCAGCTGTGTAGTGCTAGGGCAAAAACAAAACATGCACCCAGGGCGGGCCCCAGGATCAAGTTTGGGAAACCTTGCATTAGTGTGTGTGTCTGTATTCTCCTCTTCATCCTCGCCCAGTGTATGCATCTCTTAAGTGGCATATGTATGTTTGTGTGCATGTACTACTGTACCTCTTCAGATGGTAAACTTTATGTGTGTACTGTCCCTTCTCTCCCTCTTCCTCATAGGGTTCATTTATCAGCACCTCAATGCCTTCTCCTCCCCCCGTCTCATTCTTACTGGCCTCTGCTACGGTGAACAGCTGACCAACTTGGTACTGCAACACAGAAAAAGAGAGCACAGAGAAACCGGTCACATAATATAAAAACCCGCAAGAAAAAGTATGTGAACCCTTTGGAATTACCTGGATTTCTGTATAAATTGGTCATCAAATTTGATCTGATCACAAAAATGGACAAACATAGTGTGCTTAAACTAATAACACACAAATACATGTATTTTTCTGGTCTATATTGAATACATCATTTAAAACATTCACAGAGTAGGTTGGGAAAAGTACAGTTGAAGTCGGAAGTTTGCATACACTTCGGTTGGAGTCATTAAAACTCGTTTTTCAACCACTCCACAATTTTCTTGTTAACAAACTATAGTTTTAACAAGTCAGTTAGGACATCTAGTTTCACTTATAATTCACTGTATCACAATTCTAGTGGGTCAGAAGTTTACATACACTAAGTTGACTGTGCCTTTAAACAGCTTGGAAAATTCCAGAAAATGATGTCATGGCTTTAGAAGCTTCTGATAGGCTAATTGACATCATTTGAGTCAATTGGAGGTGTACCTGTGGATGTATTTCAAGGCCTACCTTCAAACTCAGTGCCTCTTTGCTTGACATCATGGGAAAATCAAAAGAAATCAGCCAAGACCTCAGATATTTTTTTGTAGACCTCCACAAGTCTGGTTCATCCTTGGGAGCAATATCCAAATGCCTGAAGGTGCCACGTTCATTTGTACAAACAATAGTACGCAAGTATAAACACCATGGGACCACGCAGCTGTCATACCGCTCAGGAAGAAGACACGTTCTGTCTCCTAGAGATTAACGTATTTTGGTGCGAAAAGTGCGAATCAATCCCAGAACAACAGCAAAGGACCTTGTGAAGATGCTGGAGGAAACAGGTACAAAAGTATCTATATCCACAGTAAAACAAGTCCTGTATCGACATAACCTGAAAGGCTGCTCAGCAAGGAAGAAGCCACTGCTCCAAAACCGCCATAAAAAAGCCAGACTACAGTTTGCAACTGCACATGGGGACAAAGATCGTACTTTTTGGAGAAATATCCTCTGGTCTGATGAAACAAAAATAGAACTGTTTGGCCATAATGACCATCATTATGTTTGGAGGAAAAAGGTGGAGGCTTGCAAGCCGAAGAACACCATCCCAACCGTGAAGCACGGGGGTGGCAGCATCATGTTGTGGGGTGGCTTTGCTGCAGGAGGGACTGGTGCACTTCACAAAATAGATGGCACCATGAGGCAGGAAAATTATGTGAATATATTGAAGCAACATCTCAAGACATCAGTCAGGAAGTTAAAGCTTGGTCGCAAATGGGTCTTCCAAATGGACAATAACCCCAAGCATACTTCCAAAGTTGTGGCAAAATGGCTCAAGGACAACAAAGTCAAGGTATTGGAGTGGCCATCACAAAGCCCTGACCTCAATCCTATAGAAAATTTGTGGGCAGAACAGAAAAAGCGTGTGCGAGCAAAGAGGCCTACAAACCTGACTCAGTTACTCCAGATCTGTCAGGAGGAATGGGCCAAAATTCACCCAACTTATTGTGGGAAGCTTGTGGAAGGCTACCCGAAACGTTCCACCCAAGTTAAACAATTTAAAGGCAATGCTATCAAATACTAATTGAGTGTATGTAAACTTCTGACCAACTGGGAATGTGATGAAAGAAATAAAAGCTGAAATAAATCAATTCTCTCTACTATTATTCTGACATGTCACATTCTTAAAATAAAGTGGTGATCTTTACTGACCTAAGACAGGGAATTGTTACTAGGATTAAATGTCAGGAATTGTGAAAAACTGAGTTTAAATGTAAACTTCCGACTTCAACTGTATGTGAACCCCTAGGCTAATGACTTCTCCAAAAGCTAATTTGATCAGGAGTCAGCTAACCTGGAGTCCAATCAATGAGATTGGAGATGTTGGTTAGAGCTGCTTTGCCCTATAAAAAAAACTCAAAAAATGTAGTTTGCTGTTCACAAGATGATGTGAACCATGCCTCAAACAAAAGAGATCTCAGAAGACCTAAGATTAAGAATTGTTGACTTGCATAAAGCTGGAAAGGGTTAAAAAAGTATCTCTAAAAGCCTTGATGTTCACCATTCCAGAGTAAGATAAATTGTCTATAAAATGGAGAAAGTTCAGCACTGTTGCTACTCTCCCTAGGAGTGGCCGTCCTGCAAAGATGACTGCAAGAGCACAGCGCAGAATGCTCAATGAGGTTAAGAAGAATCCTAGAGTGTCAGCTAAAGACTTACAGAAATCTCTAGAACATGCTAACATCTCTGTTGACGAGTCTACGATATGTAAAACACTACACAATAATGGTGTTCATGGGAGGACACAACGGAAGAAGCCACTGCTGTCCAAACAAAACATTGCTGCACGTCTGAATTTTTAAAAGTGCACTTGGATGTGCTACTGGCAAAATTATTCTGTGGACAGATTAAACTAAAGTTGAGTTGTTTGGAAGGAACACACAACACTATGTGGAGAAAAAAATGGCATAGCACACCAACATCAAAACCTCATCCCAACTGTAAAGTATGGTGGAGGGAGCATCATGGTTTGGGGCTGCTTTGCTGCCTCAGGGCCTGGACAGCTTGCTATCGTCAACAAAAAAATGAATTCCCGTCGATCAAGACATTTGGCAGGAGAATGTTAGGCTATCTGTCCGCCAATTGAAGCTCAACAGAAGTTGGGTGATGCAACAGGACAACGATCCAAAACACAGAAGTAAATCAACAGAATGGCTTCAACAGAAGAAAATACGCCTTCTGGAGTGGTCCAAAAGGAATGGTCCAAAATTCCTCCTGACCGTTGTGCAGGTCTGATCCGCAAAAACAGAAAACGTTTGGTTGAGGTTATTGCTGCCAAAGGAGGGTCAACCAGTTATTAAATTCAAGGGCTAACATATATTTTTTTCACCCTGTGAATGTTTACATGGTGTGTTCAATAAAGACATGAAAACGTATAATTGTTTGTGTGCTATTAGTTTAAGCAGACTGTGTTTGTCTATTGTTGTGACCTAGATGAAGATCAGATCAAATTTTATGACCAATTTATGTAGAAATCCAGGTATTTCCAAAGGGTTCACATACTTTTTCTTGCCACTGTGTGTGGGTGTTATATATATATATATAACATCAGTGTCACAATAGCACAAATCAATTCAGCGAATCACTGACCGATCCTAACAGACAGAATCCCCGTTATTGGTAAATGGGATGTGTACGTATATTTGATGTTCTGTTGATATGGCTTATGAGCAGCCAAATTAAGTGTTAGTGACTTGGGATATGGACAGCTAATGGAATTTCACACACATGAACTCTCTAAATGGGCTCCCAAGCGGTGCAGTGGTCTAAGGCACTGCATCTCAGTGCTAGAGGCGTCACTACAGGCACCCTGGCTCGAATTCAGGCTGTATTACAACCGGCCGTGATTGGGCATCCCATAGGGCGGCGCACAATTTGCCCAGCATCATCTGGGTTTGGCCGGTGTAGGCAGTCATTGTAAATAATTATTTGTTCTTAACTGACCTGCCTAGTTAAATAAAGGTTACACTAAACATATCAGGACGGAGGTTGTGACTTTATGGGCTAGGAGCAGGACAACACAAATCTGTGAATTGTTTGGGGGAGAGCGAGAGAACATTGACAGTGCCATAGAGAGAGGTCCAATACAGTCACCGGACCAATTCTGACCCCCCCCCATCCATCCATCCTGTTTTTCTTTAAACAAGACACACACACACACACACACACAGGGTAGGGATGCACGATATATCGTGAACATATTGGAATCGGCCGATATTAGCTAAAAATGCCAACATCGGTATCGGCCCTATGCCTAGTTTCATTCCTAACCTAGCCCACACAATGTCTGCTGTGTGGATTGAGCAGTCAATAAATCGAGCAGTCATTTGAAAGAGTAAGAACATTTCAGCGAGACAACTCAAAGGCGAAATCCATTACCGCCAAGATAATGAAATTCATTGCCCTTGACAATCAACCGTTCTCCGTCGTGGGTGATGTTGGCTTTCGCTGACTGGTTGAGCACCGGTACACGTTACCCTACCGGAGTTACACAGTAATAGCGTCACTGCTATTAGCTTCATGACATACAATGGAACGCCGTTTGGGTCTTTGCGTGTCAAAAAAGATACACGTCAAATAACACAATACTATTATAGAATGTTGTGTGTTCTGAATTTGCATGTGCAAGCCAAGCGCCACCACTACTATCAGTAGCACTGTCAAAGCTGTACAAAACAAAGTCTGCAAACACCAGCCACGAACGATGTGTTTACAATACCACATTGGTAATAAAGCATTGTTTGTTCGACCGCAACTTCTGGACTAGCTAGCAAGCTTTAGCTTGGTACCTAGCTAGCACCAATACAACTAGCCTGAAAACAATGACCAGTAAAAACTGCAGTCATGTTCATTATTCTTAGCAATGATTTAGAAATCCTTGTGAGTAAGTATTAGCTAGGTTGCCACTTGTTGTTCGCCTTTTGAAATTGAACTTCAGTTCATGAAAATAAATAGCTAGCCTGCTACTTAACCCTGTTGCCCAAAGCAAACGTTATAAGCAGCCAGTTAGCTTCATCTGGCTAGTGAAGCTCGACCGGACCGGGTTATGTGTTGTGAAGCTAGCCACAATAATGATTAGGCGCAATAGTGGAATTTGTGTTTTGCCTTCAAAATAAAAGGTACCTCTTTGAACGTGATACAGAGGGGTGGAATCATGCCATATTTAGACTAGATAATGTTAAACAAGGTTGGAATGTGAAGCAATGAAATGGGGTATCAATCTACTCGGTGACACCCACAGAACACAACTGTTAAAAGTTTACGCAAATATTAGCGGTGTAGCTCTTTCGCGGGACTGTGACTGTGTGAAATCACCTCCCCAGTCAGTCTATTGTGTGCATTGGCATTCATATTGCACTATACAGTTTTACCTAAGGATTGTGGATCAATGAAATGGGGTATCAGTCTACTCAATACCCAAGATATTTTTTCCCCAACGTCCTCCTCAGTTATCAGACTCTAAAACATTCACACTGTATTGTTTTTCCTCGGGAATAGTATTCAATACACATAGGTTAACAATAAATGTTGCTCAATTCACAGTTGTTTCAGAGTCCCGCAATAAGAGCTACGACGCTAATGGTCTCTGGGTGTCACTGAGTAGACGGATATCCAATTTCATTGATCCACAATCCATAGGTAAGGCTGTACAGTGAAATAAGTATGCCCCCAATGCAATTCTAAAGTATAATATATCCAGTGTGATTTCAAATGATTTTTGTCAAATTAACAAATTGTCTTTTGTTGATTTTATATAAACAACATCCCAACCTCGTTTAGCATGATCTATTCAATTATGGCATAATTCTACTATTTGTATTAATTTGCATCACCGTCAATGACATACTTTTATTTTGAAGGCTAACCGCAAAGTCCTCTATTGTGGCTAATCCTTATTGTGGCTAGCTTCACATAGATGGGTCCGACCACCATTAATCAAATAAGAACTGTCTTATAAATTAGAGTTATTTTAGATTACACCTAGCTATATAGTTAGCTAGCTAACTATAGTTACTGAAACAGATGTCGTTTTGCTATGTTTTTGGGGAAGAACATTGTTTGCATCCATGAGCTAGCTGGCTTTTTTTTAATGACCAGCACTGTAGGAGACAACTTTTCCAGCATCATAGCATAGGTATCGATGAATCGTTGTGACATATGAAATGAACAACGAAACAGCACAGCAAGTAAGTGAAAGAAATAGGTTTTGATTATGTTTTACTGGTAAAGGGGACATGCGTAATTGCCAACAAAATAACTTTTTGGTCAGTGTGGGGTGTGTGTGTAACCTGTATTTAACTAGGTAAGTCAGTTAAGAATGAATTCTTATTTACAATAACAGCCTACCCCAGGCCAAACCCGGACGACGCTGGGCCAATTGTGTACAGCCCTATGGGACTCCCAATCACGGCTAGATGTGATACAGCCTGGATTCGAACCAGGGACTGTAGTGACACCTCTTGCACTGAGATGCAGTGCCTTAGACCGCTGCGTCCATGTATGTGTGTTAACTATTTAACTGTACTAGAACGCTTAAAAGGCTGCTAAAATTGTAAATATAGGGCCTCCCGGGTCCCTAGTGGTCTAGGGCACTGCATCGCAGCGCTAGCTGCGCCCCCAGAGTCTCTGGGTTAGCGCCCAGGCTCTGTCGCAGCCGGCCGCGACCGGGAGGTCCGTGGGGCGACGCACAATTGGCCTGATGTTCTACCGGCTGGGGTCGTCAATCCCAGTCACAGAGCTACTGTTTCTCTAGAGTCTAAAACACACAAATGTCAGAGGTATGCTTAACACCTAGGTGTGAATTGCTGGTGGCTGAAATTAATTTGCAACACTATAAATCTAATGCTTTGTTTGATACCCTGGGCTCATCTAGAGGTAACGGGGAAGGCGAACAGCTAGACTAATGGAATTTTACATGAGCATCTACAATTCTGCCGGGGGATCAATAAAGGCCAACTTACTCCATATCATTAATATATTTAACAACTATAGTAGTTGGAATTAAACCACACATTTTAGTCATTTAGCAGACACTTCTCCAGAGTGACTTACAGGACCAATTAGGGTTCTCAGATAAACTGGAACTGTGGGTCAGTGGCTGCAATGTATCTGGCTTGATTGCCTTGCTCAAGGGCACATCGACAGATTTTTCACCTAGTTCACTCAGGGATTTGAACCAGCAACCTTTAGTTTATTTACACCACTCTCTTAACTGCTGGGACACCTGCCACCCTGAGGTAAATCTTTACATGGAAGTTTGGTGATTGAATCGTCTCCTCCAGTTTGTAGAGCCTGACTCTTTGGGTAAATAGCCTTTACTGTCAGGATAAATTGACCCCTCCAGGCTGATGACGTTACAGCTGTCACACTGAGTACTGCACTAAAACCTTTAGGGGCTGCTGCCGTTACATCACATGCTGCAGGAGAACGTCACATCTCTCAAGGCTGGAGTTAAAACACTGACGGCAGCATGACCCCGACAAATAACGGGAAATGGAATGCAGTGGAGAGAAAGACATGTCTGACAAATAGCTTCTCAGAAGGCAGCAATATCAAAACAAACAGCATTTATGACCTGCTTTCATGCATGTACAGACTTGCAGGAAACAAGCACAAAAAAATGGGGTGGTGTGTACGTGGGTAATGACTTCGTGTTACTCACCTCTTGCACAGAGATCGGTAGGATCACGCGGCTGTGAGAGAGTAAAAAAAAAAAAAAAAAAAACATCAGCAAACAGAAGAAATAAACTTTCTACCAGTGTCATACAAAGAGACCAAAAACCATTCCCTTGCAGTACACCACAACTCATGCCTCAGGCAGGTTGGCATTTATTGGGAGGAATCTTGTCCTGGAGGCAGCCCTGCAGGGTGGTCACTAGCTGTCCTAGCCACAAAGTCATAACATCTAACCCCAACCACACTGCTAACCGTATGCCTTAAAATAAAACAGCTCATTTTTGTTTTATAGATTTTTTTCGTGAAGGTATAGCCAAGACTCATCCCAATAAAATGTCCACCTGCACACCTCAGCCTGACTTGGCTGAGTTCAACCAGAGCCAGGAGTGACCTCCAGTAACCCCACACATAGTGAGACTTGTCTGTTCATCATCTAGACCACTGAGCTGAACACATTCTATTAGGGAGGAACTACAATGAACTGACAATTTCTCCACACACTTGACTTCAGTTGAACATTTCGTTTGGGTGATTGTTCAGGGGGTTAAGAGATGGGCCTACACAGTGCTTTCCAATGTTCAAGCCTTTCGGGAATAGTTTACGTCCTAGCTATATCACGCAACTGTATTACCTAGGCCGATAGCTGCTTCCTCCATTTACCTCACCTCTTATAGCAGCTTCCCCCCTAAGTAAACACAGGGGCAGCATATACAGTTGAAGTCGGAAGTTTACATACACCTTAGCCATACACCTTAGCCAAATACATTTAAACTCAGTTTTTCACAATTCCCCTTTTTCCTCCAAACATAATGATGGTCATTATGGCCAAACAGTTCTATTTTTGTTTCATCAGACCAGAGGACATTTCTCCAAAAAGTATGATCTTTGTCCCAATGTGCAGTTGCAAACTGTAGTCTGGCTTTTTTATGGCGGTTTTGGAGCAGTGGCTTCTTCCTTGCTGAGCAGCCTTTCAGGTTGTCGATACAGGACTCATTTTACTGTGGATATAGATACTTTTGTACCTGTTTTCTCCAGCATCTTCACAAGGTCCTTTGCTGTTGTTCTGGGATTGATTTGCACTTTTCGCACCAAAATACGTTAATCTCTAGGAGACAGAACGTGTCTTCTTCCTGAGCGGTATGACAGCTGCGTGGTCCCATGGTGTTTATACTTGCGTACTATTGTTTGTACAAATGAACGTGGCACCTTCAGGCATTTGGATATTGCTTCCAAGGATGAACCAGACTTGTGGAGGTCTACAAAAAAAGTTTCTGAGGTCTTGGCTGATTTCTTTTGATTTTCTCATGATATCAAGCAAAGAGGCACTGAGTTTGAAGGTAGGCCTTGAAATACATCCACAGGTACACCTCCAATTGACTCAAATGATGTCAATTAGCCTATCAGAAGCTTCTAAAGCCATGACATCATTTTCTGGAATTTCCCAAGCTGTTTAAAGGCACAGTCAACTTAGTGTATGTAAACTTCTGACCCACTGGAATTGTGATACAGTGAATGATAAGTGAAATAATCTGTCTGTTATCAATTGTTGGAAAAAAGTGACTTGTGTCATGCACAAAGTAGATGTCCTAACCGACTTGCCAAAAGTATAGTTTGTTAACAAGAAATTTGTGGAGTGGTTGAAAAATGAGTTTTAATGATTCCAACCTAAGTGTATCTAAACTTCCGACTTCAACTGTACCTTGCACAGCCTTTTCTTTCTTTAGTAAATGCCTCCATTTCTTTCTTTGTACTTTTTACCCTTTTTCCTCCCCAATTTCATGGTATCCAATTGGTAGTTACAGTCTTGTCTCATCGCTACAACTCCCGGACGGACTCGGGAGAGGCGAAGGTCGAGAGCAATGCGTTCTCCGAAACACGACCCCGCCAAACCGCACAGCTTCTTGACACACTGCTCGCTTAACCCGGAAGCCAGCTGCACCAATGTCTCGGAGGAAACCGTACAGCTGGCGACCGAAGCCACAAGGAGTCGCTAGAGCGCGATGGGACAAGGACATCCCAGCCGGCCAAACTCTCCCCAAACCCGGACGCCGCTGGACCAATTGTGCACTGCCTGGGTCTCCCGGTCTCGGCCAACAGCAACACAGCCCGGGATTGAACCCAGATCTGTAGTGACGTCTCTAGCACTGCAGGGCCTTAGACTGCTGCACCACTCGGGAGGCCACATAGCTCCATTTCCATCTATAGTATAGGGCAACTCCACGGTAACAGTGGAATGAAGTGATGCTGAGACTCACATTATTCACTTTGAAAATGTCAAACAAAAACCAATGATTGCAAAGTTAAACCATACAACTCTATGTACAAGGACTACTTCTAACAATTTCCAGAGACATTTTCACAAAAACACATTTTCTTGAAGAACAGTGCAGATGCAAAGTTGATTAACAGAATGACAGGTTTGTGCTGTTTGTGCCGTCATTCTGTTACCAAGCATTGTATCTGTACTCTTCTTCTACTAATGTGTTTATGTAACATTTTCACTGGAAATTGTTTAAAGTTGTCCTTTTGCATAGAGTTGTATAGTTTGTTTAGCTTTGCTATCATTGGTTTTTGTTTGGCATACATTTAAAAGTGAAAAATCTGAGTCTCAGCATCACGCTGTTATCGTGGAATTGCCCATAGACTTAGTATGCCTCCTTCACACTGAAGGCCCTGAGCACCTGGACAGCCAGCCAGCAAACCCCAGACAAACACACTAATAATCCCACCAATCCACTGAATGAGACAGTAGAGATGGGATCCACCCACAGAGAGAGAGAGATGGAGACCCATCTATTCTAGTCTGGGTTCCAAGGTCCAGGAGAGGCCTAGTTTTGCCAGGTGTAACAACAGTTCTCTCAGGTGTAACTACAGAACAGCAACAGCCTGTCACAGTGTGGGTCAGGACTCTGGAGGGAAGGCATGGGGGAGTCATGATGGCAGAGCACAGGCACCCTTAGTGAGGTCAGAAACAAAACGGATGCATCCGGTTTTCAGGGGAAATGGAAAGAGAGCCTGTGACACGACTTCACTTTTGGATGTTAACAAGGTGACACTCCAACTTAACTCCTCCTCCGCATTTACTGGATTGAACAGACAGCAGAAACCATTCCCATAGTTTCCTTTCCTGATGGGATTGCAAAAATAAAAGACAAAAATATGTGTCAAACATATTTTTCAGTGGCAATTGACGAGACGATAACTGCCTAAATAGACCAAGAAAAAAAAAACAAGACGAGACTAAATTCTCTGTGACTCAAATCTGACTAGTAAATGGACTGGACAATAGTTTTTGGAGAGATTGAACCGTTCTCTAATCTGGCGGCAACACATCACTGATGCAAGTAAGGCACATGCTCCCGGTAGAAAAAAAAGGGGAAACGATAGGACCCACTTTACTTATCGTGTCGATTCAAACAAGACAGAATGCAACGTTTACACGGTAGAAGACAAGCAATGTTAACATATGGTTCTCGTGCCAATAAAGCCACTTGAATTGAATTGACAGCTTTTGCACCCACAAATTGACGGGGGGAAAAAATCTGACCCGGCGCCAGAACGAACCAGTTGCATTTTGATTTCCATAGGCGTGCCTGTTTTTTTCACCTGGATCTCCTATGTGTGCACGCGCTTGCTTGCATTTTTTTTTAAATGGGTGTAACAGTAGCCTAAAGAGCAAAGGCAGCTCATGAGTTGCTAGTTTGGGGAAGCTTACAATTTATCCTACCAATTCTCTCCCGATCTGCGTGCAAATTAAGAATTTTTATATGGATATTTTCATGGAACAGTTTCGTTTCTCATAATCATGGTCACGTGGCTAATCATACAAATCTGAAGTAAAATGCTAAAAATCTAAAAGTAAAAATTAAACTATGGAGAAAGCACTCCTCTCTGCGGTCACTGTGGTCCATTGGCAGCTAAAGAAATGAGCGCATAGAACTCCAAGATATGCCTACTACTGCATTGGCCTATAGGCTATACCTTCCATTGTCAGCTAAGTAAAATACATGGGCCGAAAAATAAAAAGAGCAGAAAATATCCTGATAACCTGAATTTATTTCAAATCACATTCATCTCTCTTCTCCGCCTGCCTGTCTGCCTCCCTTTCTATCGGTCTCGACTTGAGCTATTACTGGTGTAGTTCAACATTGTAACACATCACAGGGTCCGGCCAGAAGCTGTCGCTAACGAATTTGCAACATTGTATCAACTAGCCTATTCTGGGCCCTCAAAGTTTCCTGCGCCAGTGAGCTCCGGACAGAAAGCAGTTTTTTTCATGCCGTTTCCACTGGATATATGGGATCATCAGATCATGATATTTTTGCATCTCCTCATGGACTGCACCCAATTTGCCAGTTCTTGCTGTGAGATTTTACCCCACTATTCCACCAAGGCACCTGCAAGTTCCCAGACATTTCTGGGGGGAATGGTCCTAGCCCTCACCCTCCGATCCAACAGGTCCCAGACGTGCTCAATGTGATTGAGATCCGGGCTCTTCGCTGGCCATGGCAGAACACTGACATTCCTGTCTTGCAGGAAATCACACACAGAACGAGCAGTATGGCTGGTGGCATTGTCATGCTGAAGGGTCATGTCAGGATGAGCCTGCAGGAAGGGTACCACATGAGGGAGGGTGTCTTCCCTGTAACGCACAGCGTTGAGATTGCCTGCAATAAGAACAAGCTCAGTCCGATGATGCTGTGTGTGACACACTGCCCCAGACCATGGCGGACCCCTCCATCTTCAAATCGACCCTGCTCCAGAGTACAGGCCTCGGTGTAACGCTCATTCCTTCGACGATAAACGTGAATCCGACCATCACCCCTGGTGAGACAAAATCGCGACTCGTCAGTGAAGAGTTATTCCGGAGTTCCAAATTAAGCAGCAGCAGCTGAAAAGATGAGCTCCTACAAATATTGAAATTTAAATGTTTTTTTAGAGTAAAGTACATCGAAAAAAATCAAAAGAAAACTGCAAACTGAATAGGAGACCAAACAAGCAGCAAACAAAGAAGAAAGGCTTTTGAAAAAGTAACAATTTTTCATAAAATTATACCGTTTTCTTAGCTAGCTAAGTTGTTTACCTGTTGCTAGGCAGTTGCTAGGGACATTCCTGTAAGAAGCTAGCTAGCTAACAAGGAGTGTCTAGTTGGCAGAAGAGAAGAAGGGACAAAGAAGGGACAAAGTGGGACAAAATAAGGACAGAAGAAAAGGGAAAGGGGACATTAAGGTGAAGCAGTCCTCTAAAGACACAAAAGACAATAATACAAGAAACAACACTTCTATTGCCTCTCCCTCTACGATACGCACTTCCGGTTTGGTTTGGAGCGAGTAGTTGCATTCCGCTTTGCTCCACAGGTAGTATTACAGGTAGTATTACATTTCATTTCATTACAGTACAACAGTTTGATTTGTTTGATCTTAGCTGGCTACATAGCCGTCTTTGTATCCAAGATAATTGTGTAGTCTAGAGTAATTGTCGAGGTTACCTAGCCAGTTAGAGGTTACCTAGCCAGCTACACTTTCAAACAAAGTCAACAACGCAGCCACTGCTAGCTAGCCTATTTCACCAGCCAGCAGTACTATATCATTTTAGTCAATAAGATTTTTTGCAACGTAAGCTTAACTTTCTGAACATTCGAGACGTGTAGTCCACTTGTCATTCCAATCTCCTTTGCATTAGCGTAGCCTCTTCTGTAGCCTGTCAACTATGTGTCTGTCTATCCCTGTTCTCTCCTCTCTGCACAGACCATACAAACGCTTCACACCGCGTGGCCGCTGCTACTCTAACCTGGTGGTCCCAGCGCGCACGACCCACGTGGAGTTCCAGGTCTCAGGCAGCCTCTGGAACTGCCGATCTGCGGCCAACAAGGCAGAGTTCATCTCAGCCTATGCTTCCCTCCAGTCCCTCGACTTCTTGGCACTGACGGAAACATGGATTACCACTGATAACACTGCTACTCCTACTGCTCTCTCCTCGTCTGCCCACGTGTTCTCGCACACCCCGAGAGCTTCTGGTCAGCGGGGTGGTGGCACTGGGATCCTCATCTCTCCCAAGTGGACATTCTCTCTTTCTCCCCTGACCCATCTGTCTATCGCCTCCTTTGAATTCCATGCTGTCACAGTTACCAGCCCTTTCAAGCTTAACATCCTTATCATTTATCGCCCTCCAGGTTCCCTTGGAGAGTTCATCAATGAGCTTGACGTCCTGATAAGTTCCTTTCCTGAGGATGGCTCACCTCTCACAGTTCTGGGTGACTTTAACCTCCCCACGTCTACCTTTGACTCATTCCTCTCTGCCTCCTTCTTTCCACTCCTCTCCTCTTTTGACCTCACCCTCTCACCTTCCCCCCCTACTCACAAGGCAGGCAATACGCTTGACCTCATCTTTACTAGATGCTGTTCTTCCACTAATCTCATTGCAACTCCCCTCCAAGTCTCCGACCACTACCTTGTATCCTTTTCCCTCTCGCTCTCATCCAACACTTCCCACACTGCCCCTACTCGGATGGTATCGCGCCGTCCCAACCTTCGCTCTCTCTCCCCCGCTACTCTCTCCTCTTCCATCCTATCATCTCTTCCCTCTGCTCAAACCTTCTCCAACCTATCTCCTGATTCTGCCTCCTCAACCCTCCTCTCCTCCCTTTCTGCATCCTTTGACTCTCTATGTCCCCTATCCTCCAGGCCGGCTCGGTCCTCCCCTCCTGCTCCGTGGCTCGACGACTCATTGCGAGCTCACAGAACAGGGCTCCGGGCAGCCGAGCGGAAATGGAGGAAAACTCGCCTCCCTGCGGACCTGGCATCCTTTCACTCCCTCCTCTCTACATTCTCCTCTTCTGTCTCTGCTGCTAAAGCCAATTTCTACCACTCTAAATTCCAAGCATCTGCCTCTAACCCTAGGAAGCTCTTTGCCACCTTCTCCTCCCTCCTGAATCCTCCTCCCCCTCCTCCCCCCTCCTCCCTCTCTGCTGATGACTTCGTCAACCATTTTGAAAAGAAGGTCGACGACATCCGATCCTCGTTTGCTAAGTCAAACGACACCGCTGGTTCTGCTCACACTGCCCTACCCTGTGCTTTGACCTCTTTCTCCCCTCTCTCTCCAGATGAAATCTCGCGTCTTGTGACGGCCGGCCGCCCAACAACCTGCCCGCTTGACCCTATCCCCTCCTCTCTTCTCCAGACCATTTCCGGAGACCTTCTCCCTTACCTCACCTCGCTCATCAACTCATCCTTGACCGCTGGCTACGTCCCTTCCGTCTTCAAGAGAGCGAGAGTTGCACCCCTTCTGAAAAAACCTACACTCGATCCCTCCGATGTCAACAACTACAGACCAGTATCCCTTCTTTCTTTTCTCTCCAAAACTCTTGAACGTGCCGTCCTTGGCCAGCTCTCCTGCTATCTCTCTCAGAATGACCTTCTTGATCCAAATCAGTCAGGTTTCAAGACTAGTCATTCAACTGAGACTGCTCTTCTCTGTGTCACAGAGGCGCTCCGCACTGCTAAAGCTAACTCTCTCTCCTCTGCTCTCATCCTTCTAGACCTATCGGCTGCCTTTGATACTGTGAACCATCAGATCCTCCTCTCCACCCTCTCCGAGCTGGGCATCTCCGGCGCGGCCCACGCTTGGATTGCGTCCTACCTGACAGGTCGCTCCTACCAGGTGGCGTGGCGAGAATCTGTCTCCGCACCACGTGCTCTCACCACTGGTGTCCCCCAGGGCTCTGTTCTAGGCCCTCTCCTATTCTCGCTATACACCAAGTCACTTGGCTCTGTCATATCCTCACATGGTCTCTCCTATCATTGCTATGCAGACGACACACAATTAATCTTCTCCTTTCCCCCCTCTGATAACCAGGTGGTGAATCGCATCTCTGCATGTCTGGCAGACATATCAGTGTGGATGACGGATCACCACCTCAAGCTGAACCTCGGCAAGACGGAGCTGCTCTTCCTCCCGGGGAAGGACTGCCCGTTCCATGATCTCGCCATCACGGTTGACAACTCCATTGTGTCCTCCTCCCAGAGTGCTAAGAACCTTGGCGTGATCCTGGACAACACCCTGTCGTTCTCAACTAACATCAAGGCGGTGACCCGTTCCTGTAGGTTCATGCTCTACAACATTCGCAGAGTACGACCCTGCCTCACGCAGGAAGCGGCGCAGGTCCTAATCCAGGCACTTGTCATCTCCCGTCTGGATTACTGCAACTCGCTGTTGGCTGGGCTCCCTGCCTGTGCCATTAAACCCCTACAACTCATCCAGAACGCCGCAGCCCGTCTGGTGTTCAACTTTCCCAAGTTCTCTCACGTCACCCCGCTCCTCCGCTCTCTCCACTGGCTTCCAGTTGAAGCTCGCATCCGCTACAAGACCATGGTGCTTGCCTACGGAGCTGTGAGGGGAACGGCACCTCCGTACCTTCAGGCTCTGATCAGGCCCTACACCCAAACAAGGGCACTGCGTTCATCCACCTCTGGCCTGCTCGCCTCCCTACCTCTGAGGAAGTACAGTTCCCGCTCAGCCCAGTCAAAACTGTTCGCTGCTCTGGCACCCCAATGGTGGAACAAACTCCCTCACGACGCCAGGTCAGCGGAGTCAATCACCACCTTTCGGAGACACCTGAAACCCCACCTCTTTAAGGAATACCTAGGATAGGATAAAGTAATCCTTCTAACCCCCCCCCCCTTAAAAGAGTTAGATGCACTATTGTAAAGTGGTTGTTCCACTGGATATCATAAGGTGAATGCACCAATTTGTAAGTCGCTCTGGATAAGAGCGTCTGCTAAATGACTTAAATGTAAATGTAAATGTAAGAGCACTTTTTGCCAGTCCTGTCTGGTCCACCGACGGTGGGTTTGTGCCCATAGGCGACATTGTTGCCGGTGATGTCTGGTGAGGACCTGCCTTACAACAGGCCTACAAGCCCTCAGTTCAGCCTCTCTCAGCCTATTGCGGACAGTCTGAGCACTGATGGAGGGATTGTGCGTTCCTGGTGTAACTCGGGCAGTTGTTGTTGCCATCCTGTACCTGTCCCGCAGGTGTGATGTCAGGATGTACCGATCCTGTGCAGGTGTTGTTACATGTGGTCTGCCACTGAGAGGACGATCAGCTGTCCGTCCTGTCTTCCTATAGCGCCGTCTTAGGCGTCTCACAGTACGGACATTGCAATTTATTGCCCTGGCCACATCTGCAGTCCTCATGCCTCCTTGCAGCATGCCTAAGGCACGTTCATGCAGATGAGCATCTTTCTTTTGGTGTTTTTCAGAGTCAGTAGAAACGCCTCTTTAGTGTCCTAAGTTTTCATAACTGTGACCTTAATTGCCTACCGTCTGTACGCTGTTAGTGTCTTAACGACCATTCCACAGGTGCATGTTTATTAATGGTTTATGGTTTTTATTTATTTATTTTTTATTTTTATTTTACCAGGTAAGTTGACTGAGAACACGTTCTCATTTGCAGCAACGACCTGGGGAATAGTTACAGGGGAGAGGAGGGGGATGAATGAGCCAATTGTAAACTGGGGATTATTAGACTTAGGTTCATTGAACAAGTGTGGGAAACAGTGTTTAAACCCTTTACAAATGAAGATCTGTGAAGTTATTTGGATTTTTACGAATTATCTTTGAAAGACAGGGTCCTGAAAAAGGGAATTTTCTTTGTTTGCTGAATTTAGTAGAATTATGCCATGCTTTTATTTTGAAGGCTAACTATACTACTAAGTCTACTATTGTGGCTAATCCTTATTGTGGCTAACTTCACATAGATGGGTCCGACCACCATTAATCAAATAAAAACTGTCTTATAAATTAGGGTTATTTTAGATGATGACACCTAGCTATATAGGTAGCTAGCTAACTATATCTACTGAAACTGATGTCATTTTGCTATGTTTTTGGGGAAGAACATTGTTTGCATCCATGAGCTAGATTTTTTTTATGACCAGCACTGTAGGTGCGTGAGACAACTTTACCAGCATCATAGCATACGTATCGATGAATCGTTGTGACATTTGAAATACGAGTGATAGTGTAATCAATGTGTAATAACTGCGTAAAAAATTAATCAACGCGTTCAATTATTATGTGACGTGCAGTCATATTCAGGTCCTGATAGGTCAACAAGCTTATCTACTGGTCATTGTTTTATTTTTTGACACGCAAAGACCCAAACGCCGTTCCATAGCAAAGACCCGAACGGCGTTCCATAGCAAAGACCCGAACGGCGTTCCATAGCAAAGACCCAAAACGACGTTCCATAGCAAAGACCCAAACGACGTTCCATAGCAAAGACCCAAACGACGTTCCATAGCAAAGACCCAAAACGACGTTCCATAGCAAAGACCCAAACGACGTTCCATAGCAAAGACCCAAACGACGTTCCATAGCAAAGACCCAAAACGACGTTCCATAGCAAAGACCCAAACGACGTTCCATAGCAAAGACCCAAACGACGTTCCATAGCAAAGACCCAAACGGTGTTCCATATCAAAGACCCAAAACGACGTTCCATAGCAAAGACCCAAACGACGTTCCATAGCAAAGACCCAAACGACGTTCCATAGCAAAAACCCACACGGCGTTCCATATCAAAGACCCAAAACGACGTTCCATATCAAAGACCCAAAACGACGTTCCATAGCAAAGACCCAAACGACGTTCCATAGCAAAGACCCAAACGACATTCCATAGCAAAGACCCAAACGACGTTCCATAGCAAACAACCAAACGACGTTCCATAACAAAGACCCAAACGACGTTCCATAGCAAAGACCCAAACGACGTTCCATAGCAAAGACCCAAACGACGTTCCATAGCAAAGACCCAAACGGCGTTCCATAGCAAAGACCAAACGGCGTTCCATAGCAAAGACCAAACGGCGTTCCATATCAAAGACCCAAACGGTGTTCCATATCAAAGACCCAAACGGTGTTCCATATCAAAGACCCAAACGGTGTTCCATATGAAAGACCCAAACGGTGTTCCATATGAAAGACCCAAACGGTGTTCCATATCAAAGACCCAAACGGTGTTCCATATCAAAGACCCAAACGGTGTTCCATATCAAAGACCCAAACGGTGTTCCATATGAAAGACCCAAACGGTGTTCCATATCAAAGACCCAAACAGTGTTCCATATCAAAGACCCAAACGGTGTTCCATATGAAAGACCCAAACGGTGTTCCATATGAAAGACCCAAACGGTGTTCCATATCAAAGACCCAAACGGTGTTCCATGTCAAAGACCAAACGGCGTTCCATATCAAAGACCCAAACGGTGTTCCATATGAAAGACCCAAACGGTGTTCCATATCAAAGACCCAAACGGTGTTCCATAGCAAAGACCGAAACGACGTTCCATAGCAAAGACCCAAACGGTGTTCCATATCAAAGACCCAAACGGTGTTCCATAGCAAAGACCGAAACGACGTTCCATATCAAAGACCCAAACGGTGTTCCATATGAAAGACCCAAACGGTGTTCCATATGAAAGACCCAAACGGTGTTCCATAGCAAAGACCGAAACGACGTTCCATAGCAAAGACCCAAACGGTGTTCCATGTCAAAGACCCAAACGGTGTTCCATGTCAAAGACCAAACGGCGTTCCATATCAAAGACCCAAACGGTGTTCCATATGAAAGACCCAAACGGTGTTCCATAGCAAAGACCCAAACGGTGTTCCATAGCAAAGACCCAAACGACGTTCCATAGCAAAGACCCAAACGGTGTTCCATAGCAAAGACCCAAACGGTGTTCCATATAAATCCTGGTTGAGAATGAAACGACTGAACAAATTAAATAGGTTTTGATATTGTTTTACTGTTAATGGGGGACATACTTAAATGGCCCAAAAACCTTTTTGGTCAGTGTGGTGTGTGTGTGTAACCTTTATTTAACTAGGCAAGTCAGTTAAGAACAAATTCTTATTTACAATGACGACCTACCCTGGCCAAACCCAGACGACACTGGGCCAATTGTGCGCTGCCCTATGGGCCTCCCAATCACAGCCGGATGTGATACAGCCTGAAATCGAACCAGGGACTGTAGTGACGCCTCTTGCACTGAGATGCCGTGCCTTAGACCGCTGCGTCCATGTGTGTTTGTTAACTATTTAACTGTACTAGAATGCTTAAAAGGAGGCAAACATTTTAAATATCAGTTATCGGTATTGTTCTTTTTGGGCAAGGAAAATATCGGATATTGGTATCGGCCAAAAATGTTATATAGGTGTATCACTAACAGACCACTACTTATGACAGAACTTTGATTACAATATAGTTAGAGTATGTCAAGCGGCAGACTCCGACGACTTAGTTGATTTTTGCGACCCTTTGACTTGGCCTTGGGAGTAAAATATTGAATTGGTCGCATCAATACCAGCTAAACATTCATTACATGGTCCTCACTTAATAGTTTCAAAACATCATATGTTAGGCAGCTATAACCATCATTTGATCAAACAGTGCATTATTGGGGCGGCAGCGTAGCCTAGTGGTTAGAGCGTTGGACTAGTAACCGAAAGGTTGCAAGATCGAATCCCCAAGCTGACAAGGCACAAATCTGTCGTTCTGCCCCTGAACAAGGCAGGCACTATTCCTAGGCCGTCATTGAAAATAAGAATTTGTTCTTAACTGACTTGCCTAGTTAAATAAAGTTTATTTTTATTATCCTCACTATTCTTTTATTCGCTGGGGACTGCTGCTGTGATGAGCAAGCCCCTCTCCCTCAATGTCCACTCTGGGAGAGAGAAAAAAGGATTCTGATTATATAACATTTCAAAATTCAATTGCGGGAAATGCATAACTTTGGAAGCAACTACTGTTGTTCTCAGCTTTGTGTGGGTATATCTTTTTTTCATCTCTTAATAGTGAGGTCAATTAGCCCAAAAATAAATTAGCCTATGATATTAGTAGACATAAAAGGTGTGTTCGTAAATTCACTCTGGCTATCTACTCCAATTTCGGAGCACTCATTTAAGTGTGCCAGAGCGCAGAATAACTGATGAATTTACGAACGCACAACACCTGTTGAATATTGCCGGTGTCAGTGAACCTTGGCGAAAAAACATATTTAAATTGTTGCCAGCAGCACAGGTACAGTCACTAATGCGCTAGATAACACGAGAACAGCCTAACCTGCTCTGCTAGTGCAAGTAAAATGGTCAGAGTGAGGTCTTCTCTCATTTGTGTATGCAAATAGCTAGCATGCTAACCAACTTTAGCCAGTTAGCTTAGATACTTCACTGCGATTGAGGTCAGAACGCTCGGATCAACCCTACTCCTTGGCCAGAGCGTCCAGTGTGTGCTCTGAACACTCAGATAGCGAAATGCTCAGAATTTCCTAACAGAATCTGACAATACTCTGAATTTACAATCAGAGCGCACTGACACACTGGAGGCAATTTCTGAACGCACCCAAAGATGTAGGTAAATTAATCTCTGTTGAACAACAAAACTCTGAAAATTCTGGTGCCCTATTTTAACAGTAAAATATAACAATAGCCTAATTGTCAACCCACAATTCATGACAATCACTGGATTAGCTAGCACATCAAAATATCTTGAATCATGCATTCCTGCTTGGACTTATTTCTTGAATAGCCTACCATTTCAGTAGTATATTACAGTCTAATGAACTGTGAATGAATTTACAAGGTGATTACAATTTTTTTCTATTGCGTGTTGCCGACCTGAAAAAATTGGTGCGACCAAATCATGTACGGGTGCCACCAGATGTAAAAGTTAGTGGCACCAGTGCCACCGGGGGAAAATGTTAGTCTGGAGCCCTGTCAAGGGGTGTTCTTCTGCTTATTTGAAGACAATCATGCAATAGGATGTTATACTTTTCTGCATGTTGGTAGGACAATGCTGTTTGTACACATGGAAGTCAGTGTTTTATGTTTACTATAGGTTAATGAGGCAAATGTGATGACTAAAATTAAAGGACATTTCATTGACTAAAACAGCCCACTGTGTCATTTTGACAATAACTAGACTAAATCATTATTCAAATAATAAATGCGACCAAGACTTAATTATATTTGTCGAAATGACTAAGACTAAGTCTAAAAAATAGCACTCATTAAACAGAGACAGGACCGCTACCATGCTCTCTAAGAAGAACAATATGAACAAGCCTCGTTCTGGGCCATAAGAGACGAGCACAACTTATCCTCTGAAAATCATTCTCTTAACTCCATATTCCAAATCCATGTAGGGGAAGCTAGTCCCGACTGGCCAACTCCCAACCAAACCCTTATGGAAAGCAGTCAAACCATGATGTATCTTTTTATTTCTCAAAAACAAACAGAATCCAAGCAGTGGCTGAAACAAATCACGATTCTGTCATAGGTGAGAGTCAATCTCGATCCTCTACAAAATTCAGAGGTTATTCAAAGTTAGTCGAGTCCAGCAGAGTAACACTCTCCAGGTTGACATTTCAGTGAGAAAGAGACATGTTAAATTTACTCGGATAGTGTGCTGTGCTTTACACACCAGGTCAATTGATGAAACACACACTGCTGTGCCCACTGCAATACAACATACTGGTTCTAGATATTAGAGCAATTACAAGCCCTAGCTATGGTAACTGAATTCCCACAGACATCGTCATAAAACATGATATGGGAAAGCACAGAGCAGGCTGCATGGAAGACCTTTGGAAAATGCAAATAGATGTATTGATCTTTTAGTCATGTCCCCAGTGGTGTCACTCCTGTGTCACCTGAGGGAGTATCAGATAAACCAGCTGACTGTTCTGTCCCCACCTATAAACCTCAGAGGAAATAGGCACCGCTTTAGTTGTCTTGACAACTGATTGGGGATGTGTCCTGTGCCACCCTGAGCAAAACTACAGTACACACACAACTTGAGTCTGGGTCTGTAGGTGTATGAAGCAACTGAATTATAGACAGCCCTAAATCAAATCTGGATGACACACTTGGACAGTCATTGCACTCTTGACCAACAGGTCAGGAATGTCTTGGGAAGCTAAAGATGCACATATTAACATTTTTGAAACAGCATTGAGCAATACAGGGTGGAGGGGGGATTTATTGGCATTGTACTTAAGGTTGGAAGCTAGCTATATTTGGTTGCCATGAAAACCAGGCAGGGAAACCCGGGAAGTCAGACGGGGCTAAGCCTCTGCAAGTTGCATGTTTCGCCAGGAAAGACAGGCTGAACACAACACGGTCTAAAAATAACGGGCTAGCTAGTAGTAATTAGCTTAAGTGTCATGCATGGTGCATGTTAGCCACCCGACCTGAGCAATTACCTTACGTGCTTACTAGCTTGTGAACGATTTACATGGATACAGTAGCTAACTAACGTTAGTTAGCGTGGTAGTTTGTGTCCCGCATTACCTGCCATTTGAATTGCATGGTCTTTTCCATTGCGCATAAACATTTCACTGACAATATCTATTCTTGTCTAAACGCGAGCCCCCCGGAGGTGGAACCTTGATAATCTGTCACTCACGAGACCTACCTAAACTTATGGCACCATGTTGGCTAACTAGCTAGTTAACATCCATTCTCAATGTATAGGTGTAAAGACAAATAGTTAACTAGCTAGCTAACGGGCTTCCTCCATTAAGATTCATTCAAAGCTAGCATGCTAGAAACCTAGCTAGCTATCGCTGCTGTCTAGGCCTAAACACCGGTATCATGGATCCACATCCTGATCCACCAGGACCAGAACGCTCACAATTTCCTCTCATCTTACAGAAATACACTGACATGAGACAACAACAAATGTTATTTTAAAGTATTGCCACATCGACTCAATAAATTGCATATTAATATACGACGAAATGATATTTCAAATACTTCAACTCACTATTCCTTGATAAGCACCATCTTCTCCTACCGGGCTGCGGCTGCGCAAGGCTGTAGACGTCATCCGAAATTATCAACAACAAATTGTTGACCGCCCACGAAAGTCGTCGATTGGTCTGAACTTTCTGAACCTTGCAAACTGTGCACCAGTGAGGTGAGGTGGGATGTAGAATGGATATGGATGGGACCATGAATACGTTTAGGTATTCTTCGTGATCAATAACATGTTCGATTGTAATATGTGTGTGATATATGGCTCTGGTTCGAACCATAACAATTTCAAGTTTTTCTGAATAATAGACTTTTCAAATGACAGTACAGGTAGAGAGAACTTTTCTAAACCTATTTCACTATCTCAATATTGATAAAGCAATTATTAAATTTACATAACTAAAATCTGTAGGTGGATTTTGCTCTAAAGAACCAGGATTTCATCAGCTAAGTCCTCACCTCCAACAAGTATCATTACAAATACATCCCATTCCATCTCTTACTGATATGGCAAGCTTGTTCAAATTCTCATTATATAGTCTATAAAGTTGATCACACTAGAAAAAATGTCATGTTTGAGGGTTCAGTCCTGATCAAGGAGATAAAAGTCCCGGCAGTCAGTAACATCCCTCTTCATAAACCATTACAAGCTGACAAGAGAGTAAACCTTTATTTAGATTATTTTACTGGGAAAGAGCTGAGATGCATGTTTAAAGCTGCAATATGTAACTCTTCGGGCAACCGACCAAATCCACATAGAAATGGAAGTTATAGATCTGTCATTCATTGAAAGCAAGTCTAAGAAGCTGTGTATGTTCTATGTGAGCTATTTCTATGCTCCCTGGTTTTACATCTTTTACTTTCAGTTTTGTATACCATTTTCAAACAGCTGGAAATACAATCTTTTTGGTTATGGAAAAGATATCTCACAGCAGTTTAGATGGTACAATGATTCTCTACACTATACATCTCTACACTAAACTAAAATTTGCAGAAATATTAGAATTTTAGCAACCAGGAAATGGCGGAGTGATTTCTGCATAGTTTATCTTTAACTAGGGTCCACTGGTGCAAAAAGTGTGTTTTAAAAAGACATTGAAACATTGAATAGCAATATATTTCATGCTTTCAGACTGACACTTAATTTACATAGAAATCGTGTCATGTGCCTTTTCAAAACTTCAATAAAAATATTAAATGTTTTTATTTATTTTTGTGCACTGTTTGCTTCTTAATATATAAAAACACGTAATACTGATTACAAAGTACAGTATTTAATTTACAAAACAACAATAATAACAGTTAGGATCCTTGGTAATATCAATTCACAATAATTCTATTCAAATAAATCATAATTAAAACAATTCCATGTAGCATTTTATTGACTTTCGCAAACAGCGAGCGTTTTAGGTAAAAAATAGAAACACCATATTGGTATTTTCAGTCATTCTAACAGTGTGCCTGTATCAAAGTGTCTTTACAGTGTAGGAGGAGGCAAGGGGACTACATGTCAGTGAGGAATCTCAGGCAGATTTCAACCCAGAGTTATACAGAGTCCAGTCTGTCCCCCTCTGTCCTTCAGGGTGACTGCACTCTTCTCCTTTATGACCTGTCCCTGCTCTGTCCTTCCTTTCCTCTCCACTAGGGGGCAGTCAGTCACTGCAAAGTGTCCCATTCCCACTTTCTATTTAACTTATGCAAATCGGAACTTCAGTTTTGGTGGTCCCCATTTGGCCTTCTTGCTAGTGTAATTCAGTCCCTTTCATAGCACACAGCCCAGCTAGTATAAGCCACTAGAAGAGCCTCGGAGTCAGGAGCAGATCTCTAACCATTAAGAGTCTCTAACCCCTCTCAGCATTTAGAGGAGGGGAAGAACTTCCCAGGCGAGGGGAACTTGAAGCCTTTTCCCGAGGGCAGTCTGACGGGGTGTGGGGGTGCTCCGGGACTACCTCCCAAAAAGGAGTCAGTAGCAGTATGAGGAGGAAGCACCACTGGCGGTTTTGAAACCAGCTTTTTGTGTCCGTCAGGTGGGTTGGTAGGGCTCTGGGGCCCCTCAGTGTCCTGGTTCTGGTTGGTGGATCCATGTCTTGGAGAGAGGTGAAGGAGCCCCAGGACATCTTTCTGGACCGTGCTCCTCTTCTTCCCACCACCTCGGAGCACCCTGCCTGGGCCGGGAACCTCCTGCCTCTGGGTGGCGTTGGACCAGAAGGTCTTCAGGTTGTGGATGGCCTGTACCCTCTCGTCCACAAGGCCTGCCCGTTTCAACCGGCCCAGGTCTGGGGTTTCGGCCGGGCTGGAGCGGGCAGAAGTGGAACCTGTGGAGGAGAAAGAGAGGGCAGGGGAAGGGGCCAGGGAGAGGACTGGGGATGCAGCCAAGGATGGGAAGCTGCCGACTGGGGATGGGTGGCCTGAGCTAGGGGAGATGGAGATGCTATTGGGGGAGTGTGAGATGTGGGGGGTATAAGGGGAGCTAGGGTATTTATGTCTGAGCTGCACCTGGATGTGGGGGTCTGGGGTTCTGGAGGGCGAGGGGTTGGGGTGAGAGAAAGAGAGGGAGGGAGAGCGGGAGGATAGGGTCGGGCTGTTGTAGCCGGAGCTGATCTTCTGTAAGGATGAGGAACGAGAGGGTGGTTTGGACCTGGTGGAGAGAAGGGGCGTGGAGAGGGGTGAGAGGGGGGAAGGGAGTGGTGAGAGAGGTGAAGCCCGGGCCTGTAGGCTGGCTCTACTACTGGGTCTGCTGAAAGCGCTGGTCTCAGACGAACGGAAGCCCAAACCCCCTGTGGTGGGGGTCAGGCGGGCTGAGGTGCAGGAGGGTCTACGTTCTGGTCCCCTTAACCCCTCCTCTCCTCCTCCGTTGCCTGCCCTTCCTGTCCTCCCCCTCTGGAGGCTCTCCACAGCCTGCATGTGGCTTTGGGTCTCTGACAGGATCCTGCTGGCCAGCTCCTGGGGGTCCAGAGGGGTGGGGGGAGGCTTGTCTTCCTGGGACTTGACGGTGCTGTCTGTCTCTGTACTGGACTGGTCAGACTCAGAGAGCACCGCCTCTGTACTGACCATCTGACCTTTAGACACGGTCTGAGAGCTGGTGAGGAGAGGGGGGAGAGATGGTTAATTTGATGTGACAAATAGGTCAAGAGGCAAACAGTTGAAGCAAACAGTTAAAAAGCAACAACTTACCCCTGGGACTTAGCGTGTGTGTTAGGGCTGGAGGGTATGGCCAGGGGCGGCAGGGGGACTTTGAGCGGTGAGGTGGGAGTGCTGACACTCCCCTTGGAGGAGACTGAGACGGGGTACCCTCTCCCCACCACGCCTCCCCTTCCCGCTCCTCTAAGGTGTCTGTATCCCCCAGGGAGGGGTAAGGTGTCACACTCCCTCCCCCCTCCTCCCCCCAGAGGTTCACTGCTGATGATGGAGAAGCCTTCATACTCCTCCTGTTCCTCCCCCTCTGTCCCTCCTCTGTGATTTGTCAATCTGTTTCTCGACATGCCTCCTGTGTGTCGGTGCGAGGCGAATAACCCCGCTCCTCCGCGATGCCGCTCCAGCTCCTGCTGCCGTGAGCGCTGGCTGATGACATCACTTCCTGCGGGTTCGGGGCGGGACAGGAAGCTGAGAGAGGAGGTGAGTGAGCTGAGGCTGTAGAGGGAGATGGCGTCACAGGAGAGACCGTCTGCGCCGCCAAGTGGGGGGGAGAAGGGAGGCTGGGGAAGGTTGAGGGGGAGGGAGTGGGAGGCACACTGGGAGGAGGAGAGAGACTCAAGAGAGGAAGAGCTGTCCAGGCTGAGGCGTTTGGGCAGCTCCGTAGAGTCTGCAGGGAGAGAGGACAAGATGGACAGGTGAGACAGAGGTAAGATGAAATGGTGAAACACAATGCAAGTATAGGAATGTTTCACTTGAAGTCTGGATGCCAGACTATGTAACTAACATACATAACAATGTAGAGTTAAAAGAGAGGGCTTGGAGACTCTTACCAAACAGTGCTAGTAGAGACTGCAGAGCAAAGTGCATGGTCCGTCTGATAGCCTGTTTACCAGTCTTCAATAGCACCTCCTCCTGTCCTGCCTCACACAGGTCAAAACCTGGAGGGAAACAGAGAAGTGAAAATAATGACACACCAAACATCTAGGCTTTAGCTCAATGGGCTAACACAGTCTTGTGACATAAAGGAGACCTGGGTTCAAAACCTAGTCGGTCACCCACACTGGCTGTCTAAAAATGAGAAGGGAAAAGCCTCTGCTATTATATATATCCAACTCTCAGTACAGTGATGACTGACTCACCCAGCGCAGCCAGGAACTCATGACAACCAGGAAGTCTCCACAGCTGGACACTAATGGACACCTGGATGGGAGCCAATGAGAACTCCAGCTCCTTGTCACATGACTGCTGCTGAAACAATACCTGGTGAAGCTGGAGACCGGGAGAGGTAAGTTATCGCAGCATATTATCACACTATAATTTCTGCCCTGCCCCCCTTTTGTCTCAGTATGAGTTTCTCATGCTAGAAAGCTACAACACACAACTTACCATTCCCACCATATATTTAACAGCCTTCAAGTGGTGGGTAAGAGGGAGAGAGCGAGAGAGAACTTAAACTGTTAGGAACAGAACATTAGAAAGCAACAGGCCTAGTTAATGAACACCATGCAGGGACTACCACTGTTTATCAGCCATAAAAATGACTCAGGTTATGATGATATTGACCCCATGCAAATATTGCCAGGCTCATCACTATGTATATTCAAATAAAGCATACAGCATGCAAATGAATCAGTGTGCATTGAGGCCTACCTTGTTGATGAGCTGGTCTCCAGTCTCAGCAGCAGTGACCAGTTTACAGAGAGCCTGGAAGGCTGCATGAGGCAGACCTGGACGACAGAGAGCATTGACTGACTGATTACCATGTTGGATCTAGAGTATGGTGCTGTGCTGACAGTCTGATTGGTTAATTGATTGATTCACTCCTAAATTGATAGGTTACCTAGTAGTGACTGCAGGGTGGTGCTGCAGAGCTGCAGCCGATCTCCAGGGTCAGCCGTAGGGAAGAAGACAGCAGCGGGGAGACCACTGCCGGTACCGGAACAGTCTAACCGGAACCCCACAGCTGACAGCAGGGCCTGCCATCCCGGGACCCCACCAACCTGGGTTCATATAAAACAGTTATTCATTATGATTACATAGAATAACTAAGTAATGAGGAACAGCAAATACCTTAAGACATTTGACTGAAGTAAAGATGCAGAGCACACACACACATATGAAAACACACACCTTATTCTCCACGCTCTGCTGCGAGGTGTACATAGCGTTACTCTGATGACTCTGTATACGCTGGAGAGACTTCTCAACCTGAGGGATGGAGGGAAAGAAATCACATTATTTGGCAAGGCTCTTTAAAGTCTCTTGAATAGACATAGGCAATATGGCAAATGTTGTGTTAACAGGTGATGTTGTGCATGTGTGTTACCAGGTGATGTTGTGCATGTTTGTTAACAGGTGATGTTGTGCATGTTTGTTACCAGGTGATGTTGTTTATGTTTGTTACCAGGTGATGTTGTGCATGTTTGTTACCAGATGCAGTAGAACTCTCAGGGCATCTCTAGCTCTCTCAGGATATTGGAGGATCTCTGCCAGGGCCTGGCCAATCAGAGACGATGGGCTGTTCAGCTTCACATCACAGCCAATCAACATGAAGCCTGAGAGAAAACAGGAAGAGGAGTGAATCATGTCAATCAATCAAATGTATTTATAAAGCCCTTTTTACATCAGCCGATGTAATGTGTGATCATGCGTGTATACCATACTAACCCGCCCAGTTAGAAGGGTGTGTGAGTGTGTGTGTACTAACCCGCCCAGTTAGAAGGCTGTGTGAGTGTGTGTGTGTGTGTGTACTAACCCGCCCAGTTAGAAGGCTGTGTGTGTGTGTGTGTACTAACCCGCCCAGTTAGAAGGGTGTGTGTGTGTGTGTGTACTAACCCGCCCAGTTAGAAGGCTGTGTGTGTGTGTGTGTGTACTAACCCGCCCAGTTAGAAGGCTGTGTGTGTGTGTGTGTGTACTAACCCGCCCAGTTAGAAGGGTGTGTGTGTGTGTGTGTACTAACCCGCCCAGTTAGAAGGGTGTGTGAGTGTGTGTGTACTAACCCGCCCAGTTAGAAGGGTGTGTGTGTGTGTACTAACCCGCCCAGTTAGAAGGCTGTGTGAGTGTGTGTGTACTAACCCGCCCAGTTAGAAGGGTGTGTGTGTGTGTGTGTGTGTACTAACCCGCCCAGTTAGAAGGCTGTGTGTGTGTGTGTGTACTAACCCGCCCAGTTAGAAGGCTGTGTGTGTGTGTGTGTACTAACCCGCCCAGTTAGAAGGCTGTGTGTTTGTGTGTGTACTAACCCGCCCAGTTAGAAGGCTGTGTGAGTGTGTGTGTACTAACCCGCCCAGTTAGAAGGCTGTGTGTGTGTGTGTGTACTAACCCGCCCAGTTAGAAGGGTGTGTGTGTGTCTGTGTACTAACCCGCCCAGTTAGAAGGCTGTGTGTGTGTGTGTGTACTAACCCGCCCAGTTAGAAGGGTGTGTGTGTGTGTGTGTACTAACCCGCCCAGTTAGAAGGCTGTGTGAGTGTGTGTGTACTAACCCGCCCAGTTAGAAGGGTGTGTGTGTGTGTACTAACCCGCCCAGTTAGAAGGGTGAGTGTGTGTGTACTAACCCGCCCAGTTAGAAGGCTGTGTGAGTGTGTGTGTACTAACCCGCCCAGTTAGAAGGGTGTGTGTGTGTGTACTAACCCGCCCAGTTAGAAGGGTGTGTGTGTGTGTACTAACCCGCCCAGTTAGAAGGCTGTGTGAGTGTGTGTGTACTAACCCGCCCAGTTAGAAGGCTGTGTGTGTGTGTACTAACCCGCCCAGTTAGAAGGGTGTGTGTGTGTGTACTAACCCGCCCAGTTAGAAGGCTGTGTGAGTGTGTGTGTACTAACCCGCCCAGTTAGAAGGCTGTGTGAGTGTGTGTGTACTAACCCGCCCAGTTAGAAGGCTGTGTGAGTGGGTGTGTACTAACCCGCCCAGTTAGAAGGCTGTGTGAGTGTGTGTGTACTAACCCGCCCAGTTAGAAGGCTGTGTGAGTGTGTGTGTACTAACCCGCCCAGTTAGAAGGCTGTGTGAGTGTGTACTAACCCGCCCAGTTAGAAGGCTGTGTGAGTGTGTGTGTACTAACCCGCCCAGTTAGAAGGCTGTGTGAGTGTGTGTGTACTAACCCGCCCAGTTAGAAGGCTGTGTGAGTGTGTGTGTACTAACCCGCCCAGTTAGAAGGCTGTGTGAGTGTGTGTGTACTAACCCGCCCAGTTAGAAGGCTGTGTGTGTGTGTGTGTACTAACCCGCCCAGTTAGAAGGCTGTGTGTGTGTACTAAGCCGCCCAGTTAGAAGGCTGTGTGAGTGTGTGTGTACTAACCCGCCCAGTTAGAAGGCTGTGTGTGTGTGTGTGTACTAACCCGCCCAGTTAGAAGGCTGTGTGTGTGTGTACTAACCCGCCCAGTTAGAAGGCTGTGTGAGTGTGTGTGTACTAACCCGCCCAGTTAGAAGGCTGTGTGAGTGTGTGTGTACTAACCCGCCCAGTTAGAAGGCTGTGTGAGTGTGTGTGTACTAACCCGCCCAGTTAGAAGGCTGTGTGAGTGTGTGTGTACTAACCCGCCCAGTTAGAAGGCTGTGTGAGTGTGTGTGTACTAACCCGCCCAGTTAGAAGGCTGTGTGTGTGTGTGTGTACTAACCCGCCCAGTTAGAAGGGTGTGTGTGTGTGTGTGTACTAACCCGCCCAGTTAGAAGGCTGTGTGAGTGTGTGTGTACTAACCCGCCCAGTTAGAAGGCTGTGTGAGTGTGTACTAACCCGCCCAGTTAGAAGGCTGTGTGAGTGTGTGTGTACTAACCAGCCCAGTTAGAAGGCTGTGTGTGTGTGTGTGTGTGTGTACTAACCCGCCCAGTTAGAAGGCTGTGTGAGTGTGTGTGTACTAACCCGCCCAGTTAGAAGGGTGTGTGTGTGTGTACTAACCCGCCCAGTTAGAAGGCTGTGTGAGTGTGTGTGTACTAACCCGCCCAGTTAGAAGGCTGTGTGTGTGTGTACTAACCCGCCCAGTTAGAAGGCTGTGTGTGTGTGTACTAACCCGCCCAGTTAGAAGGGTGTGTGTGTGTGTACTAACCCGCCCAGTTAGAAGGCTGTGTGAGTGTGTGTGTACTAACCCGCCCAGTTAGAAGGCTGTGTGTGTGTGTGTGTACTAACCCGCCCAGTTAGAAGGCTGTGTGAGTGGGTGTGTGTGTGTGTGTGTACTAACCAGCCCAGTTAGAAGGCTGTGTGAGTGGGTGTGTGTGTGTGTGTGTGTGTGTGTACTGACCTGCCCAGTTAGAAGGGTGTGTGTGTGTGTACTAACCCGCCCAGTTAGAAGGCTGTGTGAGTGGGTGTGTGTGTGTGTGTGTGTGTGTGTACTAACCAGCCCAGTTAGAAGGCTGTGTGTGTGTGTACTAACCTGCCCAGTTAGAAGGGTGTGTGTGTGTGTACTAACCCGCCCAGTTAGAAGGCTGTGTGAGTGGGTGTGTGTGTGTGTACTAACCAGCCCAGTTAGAAGGCTGTGTGAGTGTGTGTGTGTGTGTGTACTAACCCGCCCAGTTAGAAGGCTGTGTGTGTGTGTGTGTGTACTAACCCGCCCAGTTAGACGGGTGTGTGTGTGTGTGTGTACTAACCCGCCCAGTTAGAAGGCTGTGTGAGTGGGTGTGTACTAACCCGCCCAGTTAGAAGGGTGTGTGAGTGGGTGTGTGTGTGTGTGTGTGTGTGTGTGTACTAAGCCGCCCAGTTAGAAGGCTGTGTGAGTGGGTGTGTGTGTGTGTGTGTGTGTGTGTACTAAGCCGCCCAGTTAGAAGGCTGTGTGAGTGGGTGTGTGTGTGTGTGTGTGTGTGTGTGTGTGTGTGTGTGTGTGTGTGTGTGTGTGTGTGTGTGTGTGTGTGTGTGTGTGTGTGTGTGTGTGTGTGTGTGTGTACTAAGCCGCCCAGTTAGAAGGGTGTGTGTGTGTGTGTACTAACCCGCCCAGTTAGAAGGCTGTGTGAGTGGGTGTGTGTGTGTGTGTGTGTGTACTAAGCCGCCCAGTTAGAAGGTGTGTGTGTGTGTACTAACCAGCCCAGTTAGAAGGCTGTGTGAGTGGGTCTGTGTGTGTGTGTGTGTGTGTACTAAGCCGCCCAGTTAGAAGGGTGTGTGTGTGTGTACTAACCCGCCCAGTTAGAAGGCTGTGTGAGTGGGTGTGTACTAACCCGCCCAGTTAGAAGGCTGTGTGAGTGGGTGTGTGTGTGTGTGTGTACTAACCCGCCCAGTTAGAAGGCTGTGTGAGTGGGTGTGTGTGTGTGTGTGTACTAACCCGCCCAGTTAGAAGGCTGTGTGAGTGGGTGTGTGTGTGTGTGTGTGTGTACTAACCAGCCCAGTTAGAAGGCTGTGTGAATGGGTGTGTGTGTGTGTGTGTACTAACCCGCCCAGTTAGAAGGCTGTGTGAGTGGGTGTGTGTGTGTGTGTGTGTGTGTACTAACCAGCCCAGTTAGAAGGCTGTGTGAGTGGGTGTGTGTGTGTGTGTGTACTAACCCGCCCAGTTAGAAGGGTGTGAGAAGTGTGTGCTGCTCTGTAGAGTCTTCATGGCCTCAGAGAGAGCTGCACTGGCCTTGGTCCCGTTCAGCAGTGCCGTGTAGAAGCTGTGCGTGAACACCTTGGATGCTGCCATGGGAACGGGCCACAGCGACACACACACACACTGCACCCCCGCTGTCAGGAAGGCACGGGACAGACCCACCACACCGTCTGAGGTCACTCTGCTGACACACTCCTGGTACGACCTGAGAGGAGAGATAACAAGATAATAAACTTAGACATACAGTTTTAAACAAACTAAACGGCTTGATTGAACATTTGGCGTGTGTGTGTGTGTGTGTGTGTGTGTGTGTGTGTGTGTGTGTGTGTGTGTGTGTGTGTGTGTGTGTGTGTGTGTGTGTGTGTGTGTGTGTGTGTGTGTGTGTGTCTTACCCCAGCACCACCAGTTTCACAGGCAGTCTCAGGTCCAGTATGTCGGCCGCAGTGAGCAGAAAGTCCTGTAGCGGTGGACTGTCACACACACTCTCTGCGTCACACACACTCTCTGTGTCACACACACTTCCTCTGTCCTCAGTCCTCTCCTCCAGTAGCTCTGTACTTGCTCCCACATCCCCACTCTCGCGTAATAGTGATCCCCCACACGGTGCACTCTCCTTGGGCCGTGTTTCTGAGCCCACCCCTGGATCCTGGCTGGGGGAGAGAACCAGGGCCGCCAGCTTCCAGGAGACATGAGTAGCAAAGTGAACACACTCTGCCTGGCTCATGGCTGCTAGCACACGCTCCTAGAGAAGAGAAGTGAGGAGAATGTTGTCTGATTGTGCGTCTCAATAAGTTACAGTGGGAGCAAAACACACACTTTTTTTTGTGTACCTTGGTGGCCTGTGTACCAGTGA
This sequence comes from Salvelinus alpinus, assembly GCF_045679555.1. Lineage (NCBI taxonomy): Eukaryota > Metazoa > Chordata > Actinopteri > Salmoniformes > Salmonidae > Salvelinus > Salvelinus alpinus. The sequence goes on from NC_092086.1 coordinate 102,994,094, forward strand.
GGGGCTGGCAACCCAGCAGTTCCCCCAGGCGGAGGGCCTCGTCGTGGGCAGAAGGCAGCGGCCCCCACAGCCAACGCTCCATCACCCTGGAGGGCAGGCGTGGAGCCCCCACTACTGCGGTCATAGAACCCCCACCGCTGTAGAGGAAAGGAGCTCTGTGACGAGGGTGGGACTGGGGGAGAGAGGAGGAAGTGTGTTTAAATGATCAGCCAGTCAAACACAGTCAATGACAAACATGGTTAATACTGTATGCCATCAGTATATTCAATTGTGCAGGTTGTGCTGTTGTATTGTATAGTGTGTCTCTGTGGGGGTATTTGAGTGTCTCTGTGTGTGTGTGTGTGTATTTGAGTGGGTGTGTGCTATACACCCACCTTGGCTGCAGCCCCCAGGCTCCCTATAGATGGGACAGCTAGAAGGTTGAACCTCTCATACAGGTACTCATTAGAAGAGCTACCTTTGAGCAGAGCGAAGGGAACCAGGTACAGCTCTCCCTCTAACACCAACACCAACTGTCTGTGTCTGCCAACTGCACCACTGCCAGGCATCAGCACCTAGAAAGAGAGGGGCAGAGAGAGAGAGAGGGAGGGTGAAATAATGAGTAGACAGATAGATGTAATTCGATCTCTATCAAATGGTAAAATTAGTGTCGTTAGGTTAAACACACCCACACTCTCTTACCTCCTCCATAGGTGCAATGAGCAGGTGGTGAAGGGCTCGTAGGGGGGGTTTGGTGAGGGGGGCGGGTCTACAGAGTAAAGAGGAGGTCTCTCTCACTGGAGACACTGTAGAACTGACCAGACTGGACAAACTCTGACCACTTCTGTAGAAATACAGAAATTATGCTTGTGGTTTAACAACTGGTGCTGTCTACACCAGTAGATATTGCATAGGAACATACAGAATGACACTCTCCATATAAAATAGACTTTATTTTAATTGAAATGTTCAAATATGGTGACATTTCAGTCAACATTGACTCTCTGCAGAACACACACCTGCTGAAGACGTTTCTGGACACCTGACTGTGTAGGAAGTCAGTGGGGTCGCTGGCTGAGGTCAGTCGTTCCTCAAACTGTTGTTTTAACAGATCACCTGCTTCATTCTCCGTCTCACTGCTGGTACACACACACACACACACACACACACACACACACACACACACACACACACACACACACACACACACACACACACACACACACACACACACACACACACATACACACACACACACACACAGTAAGGTGTTGCTGGCTGGGGCAACAGTACTGCTGGAGACTCATTACTCCCTCACTAGCTTTAAGTACCAGCTGTCAGAGCAATATTGGGAATATTGAAGACTCATGTTAAAAGGAACCACCAGCTTTCATATGTTCTCATGTTCTGAGCAAGGAACTTAAACGTTAGCTTTCTTACATGGCACATATTGCACTTTTACTTTCTTCTCCAACACTTTGTTTTTGCATTATTTAAACCAAATTGAACATGTTTCATTATTTATTTGAGGCTAAATTGATTTTATTGATGTATTATATTAAGTTAAAATAAGTGTTCATTCAGTATTGTTGTAATTGTCATTATTACAAATAAATAAAAAAAATTGTCCGATTAATCGGTATCTGCTTTTTTTGGTCCTCCAATCGGTATCGGTGTCGGCGTTGAAAAATCATAATTGGTCGACCTCTAGTGTGTGTGTGTGAGTGTACAGTGTGTGTGTGTGTGTGAGAAAGAGAGAGGCTGTGAGCTCCCATTATCACTTGGAAGGGTGAAATATGTCACCTCTGAATATCCCATCCATTCTACAGAGATAGAGAGGGAGCGAGGGAGGGACAGGGTCCCGAGCCAAGTGATAAAGAGACCCTACAGTCTCTCAGTGTAGCACTAAACAATCTTTTAATAAAGCAGAGACCATAGCAAGTGCAAGACACACATACACACACACCTGCTGTAGTAGTTGTCAACTCCCAGAGCCTCTCTAGCTGCAGTGATGTGCTGCTCCAGAGTCTGACAGCCACTAACTCCTCCCCCCTGGATCTCTGCGGCCTGCAGCTCGGCTCCTCCCTCACCCAGGTACACCTCATGGAACTTCACTATACCTGCACACAACACAACACAGGGTTAGGGATTAGAGGTGTGTGTGTACACCTGTAGATCTGTGTGTGTATGTACCTACCTGTGCCTGGTGCCAGTAGCCAGCTGTAGAGGTACCCTGCAGCCAGAGAGAAATACAGCACCAGTGACTTCTGACTGTTGACCGTATCCAGGATGTGTTCTACGGTGACCGGGGAGTAAGGGTCAGGGGTCGGGGTATAAGGGTCAGAGGTCAGGGGTTGGTGACCTTGCTGTCGCTCCACCAGGAGGTCAGCGAACGCCCGGGTCCGACCCCGCTCTGCCACTGCTAGGGCCTCGTCATAATGACCTGGAGAGGAGAGGAGAGAGGGATGAACAGAGGGATGAGAAGAGAAAGTGAACAAGTAGAGAAAGAGTGAAAGAAAGAGATACATAGAGAAAGGGAAGGAAATGAATAACAAGAGAGATAGAACAGGAAGAAAAGTGTTACCCAGGCTGACGAGGACCCTCTGGAGAGCCTGGTATGATGATGTCTGCAGGTCGAACAGAGACAGTCTGTAGTCTGAGCTGAGTTGGGCCTCGTGACGAATCGACTCAAACAACGCAGACGCTCGGTACAGCTGGAGAGAGAGAAAGAGAATACACAGCTACATCACACACGCATTCACGCCTGAATACATACCCATGCCGCACCCCTATCACGATATACACGCAATTAGTTATTCTTTTCAATACAGGTCATCTCAAATCTCTAGAATCAGAGACTGCAGTTCCATAGTCCACCAGCATGTGTCAGCAGGACAGAAGAGAAGCTACATTCTGAAACTATGTTGATACCTGGTGCTGGGCCTCTTCCAGGTTGCTGCTGGCCCACAGTGACAGGCCCAGACGGTGACGGATCTTAGCCTCCTCCTCTCTCCTCCCACACTGCTCTGCTAGACGCAGACCTGAGAGAGAGACAGAAGAGAGAGAGAGAGAAAGACAGGGAGTCTCAAAACATCATCAAATCACCCTCTCCTCCCTCTTTCTCCAAAAACCATGTCTTCATTCATTCACTCTCTCTCTCTCTCTCTCTCTCTCTCTCTCTCTCTCTCTCTCTCTCTCGTTGTCTCTCTCTCCTCTCACCTTCTTGCAGGTACATGACAGCCTGTGTGTAGTTCTGTAGCGCATGGTGTGTCCTCCCCAGGCTGCCGTACGCCAGTGTCTTGGCTGTGAGGTCATTATTCTGCGCCGCCACACTCAGGTGCTGCTCCTGATGACATCACAAGAGACAGAAAGGTCTCAAATCGTCTAGCTGACAGAACACGACCATAGTGTGTGTGTGATAGTACGTGTGATAGTGTGATAGTGGGATAGTGTGTGTGATAGTGTGTGGGATACTGGGATAGTGTGTGTGACAGTGTGATAGTGTGTGTGATAGTGTGTGTGATAGTGTGTGTTTACCTGACAGTCCACAGCCCTTTTGTAGTTTCCCAGCGCCTCATAGGTCAGTCCCATGTTCCCGTAAGCCATCCCCTGACTCCTCCCACTTCCAGTCTCCTCCGCAATCTCTAATGCGCTCTGGTGCCACTAGAGAGAGAAAGAGAGAGAGAGAGAGAGAGAGAGAGAGAGAGAGAGAGAGAGAGAGAGAGAGAGAGAGAGAGAGAGAGAGAGAGAGAGAGAGAGAGAGAGAGAGAAGAGAGAGAGAGGAAGAGAGAGAGAGAGAGAGAGAGAGAGAGAGAGAGAGAGAGAGAGAGAGAGAGAGAGAGAGAGAGAGAGAGAGAGAGAGAGAGAGAGAGAGAGAGAGAGAGAGAGAGAGATTGATGGACACAGACAGACAGACAGTAGAACACTGCATGGGGAATATAATAGAGATTGATGGACACAGACAGGCAGACAGTAGAACACTGTATGGGGAATATAATAGAGATTGATGGACACAGACAGGCAGACAGTAGAAGACTGTATGGGGAATATAATAGAGATTGATGGACACAGACAGGCAGACAGTAGAACACTGCATGGGGAATATAATAGAGATTGATGGACACAGACAGGCAGACAGTAGAACACTGCATGGGGAATATAATAGAGATTGATGGACACAGACAGGCAGACAGTAGAAGACTGTATGGGGAATATAATAGAGATTGATGGACACAGACAGGCAGACAGTAGAACACTGCATGGGGAATATAATAGAGATTGATGGACACAGACAGGCAGACAGTAAAACACTGCATGGGGAATATAATAGAGATTGATGGACACAGACAGGCAGACAGTAGAAGACTGTATGGGGAATATAATAGAGATTGATGGACACAGACAGGCAGACAGTAGAAGACTGTATGGGGAATATAATAGAGATTGATGGACACAGACAGGCAGACAGTAGAACACTGTATGGGGAATATAATAGAGATTGATGGACACAGACAGGCAGACAGTAGAACACTGCATGGGGAATATAATAGAGATTGATGGACACAGACAGGCAGACAGTAGAACACTGCATGGGGAATATAATAGAGATTGATGGACACAGACAGGCAGACAGTAGAACACTGCATGGGGAATATAATATAGATTGATGGACACAGACAGGCAGACAGTAGAACACTGCATGGGGAATATAATAGAGATTGATGGACACAGACCGGCAGACAGTAGAACACTGCATGGGGAATATAATAGAGATTGATGGACACAGACAGGCAGACAGTAGAACACTGCATGGGGAATATAATAGAGATTGATGGACACAGACAGGCAGACAGTAGAACACTGCATGGGGAATATAATAGAGATTGATGGACACAGACAGGCAGACAGTAGAACACTGCATGGGGAATATAATAGAGATTGATGGACACAGACAGGCAGACAGTAAAACACAGCATGGGGAATATAATAGAGATTGATGGACACAGACAGGCAGACAGTAGAACACTGCATGGGGAATATAATAGCACCATGATAAGAACAGCACCAACCTGCAGAGCTGCCTCGTTCTCTCCCATCAGCTGGTACACTGCACCCAGTGCCGCGCTCGCTTCGCCCTCTAGTGCTCGGTCCTGGGAGGAACAGATTTAGAATAAATAGTTATAGCATATAGATTCATAAAATATATACAGGTAACTGCCAAAGGTTAGTCACCCGTCCTTCCCTGCCTGTCATTCATTCATTCGATGTAGAAGTCTTACCCCTGAGGTGCAGGCGATGTTGAGCTGATGCTCCAGGCAGGACAGGGCTTGCTCATAATTTCCCAGCTGGCTGTGTAGGTCTCCCAGCTCCCAATAGGCCTGGGCCTTCCCCCCTCCTCCACCTCCTCCTCCCTCTCCGCCTCCTGATCCGCCCAGCTCATGGGCCACCACCAGTCTCTTCTCAAAACACACCAAAGCCTGCTGGAGACTACCTAGGGATCTGAGAGGAGATGTTTTTGTTTAACCCATTTCCCTCTTCAGAGTTGCTAATGTAGACCTGCTGCTTGCTGCATATGAGTCACTATTGCATTCAGAACGAGCCCTACCAATTATTTACATAAATGCATTTCATGAGTCACAACATAAAACACTCAGCTCTGAAAATCCAAACCTCAAAAGGCATCTAGTTTCCCAGAGAGAGATATATGAGCAACTTAAGAAGGCAAACAAGAAAACAAATTGGGCAATAACTTCAGGACATGTTCATTTTGCTAGTATGAGATATAATACATGTGATATCCTTGGGGGAGGAAATGTAAAAGAAGCTGTGTCTGCAAACTAACACTGAGCTGTGACTTTATCTGTCTACCTACTGTACATGACTTGTCCTATCATCACTCTGTCATTCCCTCACCAGGGACCGACAGAGAAGCAGAGAGGAGGGTGAGAGAGAGATAAAGACAGAGGAGGGTGAGAGAGAGATAAAGACAGAGGAGGGTAAGAGAGAGATAAAGACAGAGGAGGGTGAGCGAGATATAAAAACAGAGGAGGGTGAGAGAGATATAAAAACAGAGGAGGGTGAGAGAGATATAAAAACAGAGGAGGGTGAGAGAGAGATAAAGACAGAGGAGGGTGAGAGAGAGATAAAGACAGAGGAGGGTGAGCGAGATATAAAAACAGAGGAGGGTGAGAGAGAGATAAAAACAGAGGAGGGTGAGAGAGATATAAAACAGAGGAGGGTGAGCGAGAGATAAAAACAGAGGAGGGTGAGAGAGAGATAAAGACAGAGGAGGGTGAGATAGATATAAAACAGAGGAGGGTGAGAGAGAGATAAAGACAGAGGAGGGTGAGAGAGAGATAAAAACAGAGGAGGGTGAGAGAGAGATAAAGACAGAGGAGGGTGAGCGAGATGTAAAAACAGAGGAGGGTGAGAGAGAGATAAAGACAGAGGAGGGTGAGAGAGAGATAAATACAGAGGAGGGTGAGCGAGATATAAAAACAGAGGAAGGTGAGAGAGAGATAAAGACAGAGGAGGGTGAGCGAGATATAAAAACAGAGGAGGGTGAGAGAGAGAGATAAAAACAGAGGAGGGTGAGCGAGTTATAAAAACAGAGGAGGGTGAGCGAGATGTAAAAACAGAGGAGGGTGAGAAAGAGATAAAGACAGAGGAGGGTGAGAGAGAGATAAAGACAGAGGAGGGTGAGAGAGAGATAAAGACAGAGGAGGGTGAGAGAGGGATAAAGACAGAGGAGGGTGAGAGAGAGATAAAGACAGAGGAGGGTGAGAGAGAGATAAAGACAGAGGAGGGTGAGAGAGAGATAAAGACAGAGGAGGGTGAGAGAGATATAAAAACAGAGGAGGGTGAGCGAGATATAAAAACAGAGGAGGGTGAGCGAGATGTAAAAACAGAGGAGGGTGAGCGAGATGTAAAGACAGAGGAGGGTGAGAGAGAGATAAAGACAGAGGAGGGTGAGAGAGAGATAAAGACAGGGGAGGGTGAGAGAGAGATAAAGACAGAGGAGGGTGAGAGAGAGATAAAGACAGAGGAGGGTGAGAGAGAGATAAAGACAGAGGAGGGTGAGAGAGAGATAAAGACAGAGGAGGGTGAGAGAGAGATAAAGACAGAGGAGGGTGAGAGAGTTATAAAAACAGAGGAGGGTGAGCGAGATATAAAAACAGAGGAGGGTGAGCGAGATATAAAAACAGAGGAGGGTGAGAGAGAGATAAAGACAGAGGAGGGTGAGAGAGAGATAAAGACAGAGGAGGGTGAGAGAGATATAAAAACAGAGGAGGGTGAGAGAGAGATAAAGACAGAGGAGGGTGAGCGAGAGATAAAAACAGAGGAGGGTGAGAGAGATATAAAGACAGAGGAGGGTGAGAGAGAGATAAAGACAGAGGAGGGTGAGAGAGAGATAAAAACAGAGGAGGGTGAGAGAGAGATAAAGACAGAGGAGGGTGAGCGAGATATAAAAACAGAGGAGGGTGAGAGAGAGATAAAGACAGAGGAGGGTGAGCGAGATGTAAAAACAGAGGAGGGTGAGAGAGAGATAAAAACAGAGGAGGGTGAGAGAGAGAGATAAAGACAGAGGAGGGTGAGCGAGATATAAAAACAGAGGAGGGTGAGAGAGAGATAAAGACAGAGGAGGGTGAGCGAGATGTAAAAACAGAGGAGGGTGAGAGAGAGATAAAGACAGAGGAGGGTGAGCGAGATATAAATACAGAGGAGGGTGAGAGCGAGATAAAGACAGAGGAGGGTGAGAGAGAGATAAAGACAGAGGAGGGTGAGAGAGAGATAAAGACAGAGGAGGGTGAGCGAGATGTAAAAACAGAGGAGGGTGAGAGAGAGATAAAAACAGAGGAGGGTGAGAGAGATATAAAAACAGAGGAGGGTGAGAGAGAGATAAAGACAGAGGAGGGTGAGCGAGATATAAAAACAGAGGAGGGTGAGAGAGAGATAAAGACAGAGGAGGGTGAGCGAGATGTAAAAACAGAGGTGGGTGAGAGAGAGATAAAGACAGAGGAGGGTGAGCGAGATATAAAAACAGAGGAGGGTGAGAGAGAGATAAAGACAGAGGAGGGTGAGAGAGAGATAAAGACAGAGGAGGGTGAGAGAGAGATAAAGACAGAGGAGGGTGAGCGAGATATAAACACAGAGGAGGGTGAGAGCGATATAAAGACAGAGGAGGGTGAGAGAGAGATAAAGACAGAGGAGGGTGAGAGAGAGATAAAGACAGAGGAGGGTGAGAGAGAGATAAAAACAGAGGAGGGTGAGAGAGAGATAAAGACAGAGGAGGGTGAGAGAGAGATAAAGACAGAGGAGGGTGAGCGAGAGAGATATAAAGACAGAGGAGGGTGAGAGATATAAAGACAGAGGAGGGTGAGAGAGATATAAACACAGAGGACGGTGAGAGAGAGATAAAGACAGAGGAGGGTGAGAGAGAGAGATATAAAGACATAAAAGGGTGAGAGAGAGAGATATAAAGACAGAGAAGGGTGAGAGAGAGAGAGAGAAAGAGGAAAATATTGAGAGAGAGAGAGGGAGGGGGGGTAAAAGGCAGACAGAGAGATAAAGAGACCGACAGAGAGATAAAGAGACAGACAGAGAGATAAAGAGACAGACAGAGAGCTAAAGAGACAGACAGAGAGCTAAAGAGACAGACATAGAGCTAAAGAGACAGACAGAGAGATAAAGAGAGACAGAGAGATAAAGAAGAGACAGACAGAGAGATAAAGAGACAGACAGAGAGATAAAGAGACAGACAGAGAGATAAAGAGACAGACAGAGAGCTAAAGAGACAGACAGAGAACTAAAGAGACAGACAGAGAGATAAAAAGACAGAGAGATAAAGAGACAGACAGAGAGATAAAAAGACAGAGAGATAAAGAGACAGACAGAGAGCTAAAGAGACAGACAGCGAGCTAAAGAGACAGACAGAGAGCTAAAGAGACAGACAGAGAGCTAAAGAGACAGACAGAGAGATAAAGAGACAGACAGAGAGGAAAAGAGACAGACAGAGAGCTAAAGAGACAGACAGAGAGCTAAAGAGACAGACAGAGAGATAAAGAGACAGACAGAGAGATAAAGAGACAGACAGAGAGATACAGAGACAGACAGAGAGATAAAGATACAGACAGAGAGTGTCTCAGCCCTTACCTGTGTGCGTTGCCCAGTCCCCTGTAGGCTCTCTCCTGGTCCTGAACATGGTTGAGACTCTGAGCCACGGTTAGAAACATCTCACTGTACTTTATAGCTTCTTCAAAGTCTCCCAGAGAGTCATAACAGTCTGCTAGGTTCCCATAGGCCCTGCCTCTGTCCAGCACACACTCAGCCCCACTCAGCTGCTCCAGCATGGCCAACTGCTGCTCAAAATACCCAATGGCCTCCTCCAGGACGCCCATGTTCATCTTGGCGATGCCCATGTTGCCCTGGACCTGTGCCTCCACGCGGGCATCTCTGAGGCCCTGTGCCAGGGTGAGCTGGGCCTGGTAGCACTGGAAGGCTGTGGCGTAGTCCGTCAGGGCCATGTGGACGGCTGCCAGGCGGCCCAGAGCACCACACTGCCCCTGTTGGTCGTCTAGAGCGGTGCGGGCAGACAGCTCCTGCTGGTGGAAGGACAGGGCCAAATCATACTGACGGAGGAGTCTGGGGGAGGGAAGAAGGGAGAAAATCACTATTACTTCTCAGTCAATATTATCTGAAAACATACTGGAAGTTTATAAATAAAATACAAATTTAAATCCTAACTGGATTAGGAGTCTACCTGTGGGCGGAGCCTAGCGCTGAGTATGCGTCGGCCTCCATTTTGTGGCCTTTGACCTCCTGAGCCAGGGTGAGCTGCTGCTGGTAGAACCTCACCGCCCCGGCAACGTCAACCCGACACACACACACATCCCCCAGGTTCCCCAGGGCACGGAACACAGCCTGGACACACACGCACATACACATTGTTTTAATGTAGAATCTCACCCCCCCTGCCAAGTCCCCTCCAACACACATGCTGACCGCCTAACGACGCATTCCACCAATACCAGTTGAGCTAGTTACTATCTGCACCTGTGTGTTGTTGAGAACCTGAGCCAGGGACAGCAGGTATGTCTGACAGTCCTCAGCCTTGTTGTATTCCCCCAGGGCTTTGTAGGCCAGACCCAGGTTACAGTAGGCTTTAGCCTGGGACAACTTATCCCCCAGGTCTTTAGCCAGGGCCAGGTCCTGTTCATAATACCTGTTAGGAGAAAGAAGAAAAGGTGTGTTTTCTTCCTCATTTCCTTTTCAAAGTCGACAACTTTCTGTATTTATTTGGAGAGGTCAGGACAATCTTTAACAGCTATTATTATACATACAGATGGATGGAGTGTGTCCGCTACCTGACGGCCTCTCTGTACTGTCCCAGGCAGTAGTGTGTGTAGGCCAGGTTGTGGCAGACCTTGCCCTCTTCCTCCAGGTCCTGTAGCTGAGGTGACAGGGTCAGGTACTGCTGGTAGTAGGGAACCGCCTGGACATACTCCCTTCTACAGCAGTGGAAGTTACCCAGGTTACCTACACACACACACACACACTTTACCTTTAGGAATCAATAAAGTATATTTAAATTCTTCATTTGTTGGTTTGTCCCCCTGTCTGTGTTACCTGGTGCCCTGGGTGTGCTCTGTCCGTCTGTTACCTAGTGCCCTGGTCGTGCTCTGTCTGTCTGTTACCTAGTGCCCTGGTCGTGCTCTGTCTGTCTATTACCTAGTGCCCTGGTCGTGCTCTGTCTGTCTGTTACCTAGTGCCCTGGTCGTGCTCTGTCTGTCTATTACCTAGTGCCTTGGTCGTGCTCTGTCCGTCTGTTACCTAGTGCCCTGGTCGTGCTCTGTCCGTCTGTTACCTAGTGCCCTGGTCGTGCTCTGTCTGTCTATTACCTAGTGCCCTGGTCGTGCTCTGTCCGTCTGTTACCTAGTGCCCTGGTCGTGCTCTGTCTGTCTGTTACCTAGTACCCTGGTCGTGCTCTGTCCGTCTGTTACCTAGTGCCCTGGTCATGCTCTGTCTGTCTGTTACCTAGTGCTCTGGTCGTGCTCTGTCTGTTACCTAGTGCCCTGGTCATGCTCTGTCTGTCTGTTACCTAGTACCCTGGTCGTGCTCTGTCTGTCTGTTACCTGGTGCCCTGGTCGTGCTCTGTCTGTCTGTTACCTAGTGCCCTGGTCGTGCTCTGTCTGTTACCTAGTGCCCTGGTCGTGCTCTGTCCGTCTGTTACCTAGTGCCCTGGTCGTGCTCTGTCCGTCTGTTACCTAGTGCCCTGGTCGTGCTCTGTCTGTCTGTTACCTAGTGCCTTGGTCGTGCTCTGTCTGTCTGTTACCTAGTGCCCTGGTCGTGCTCTGTCTGTTACCTAGTGCCCTGGTCGTGCTCTGTCCGTCTGTTACCTAGTGCCCTGGTCGTGCTCTGTCCGTCTGTTACCTAGTGCCCTGGTCGTGCTCTGTCTGTCTGTTACCTAGTGCCTTGGTCGTGCTCTGTCTGTCTGTTACCTAGTGCCTTGGTCGTGCTCTGTCTGTCTGTTACCTGGTGCCCTGGTTGTGCTCTGTCTGTCTGTTACCTAGTGCCTTGGTCGTGCTCTGTCTGTCTGTTATCTAGTGCCCTGGTCGTGCTCTGTCTGTTACCTAGTGCCCTGGTCGTGCTCTGTCTGTCTGTTACCTAGTGCCCTGGTCGTGCTCTGTCTGTCTGTCACCTAGTGCCCTGGTCGTGCTCTGTCTGTCTGTTACCTAGTGCCCTGGCCGTGCTCTGTCTGTCTGTTACCTAGTGCCCTGGCCATGCTCTGTCTGTCTGTTACCTAGTGCCCTGGCCGTGCTCTGTCTGTCTGTTACCTAGTGCCCTGGTCGTGCTCTGTCTGTCTGTTACCTAGTGCCCTGGTCGTGACCTGTCTGTCTGTTACCTAGTGCTCTGGCCGTGCTCTGTCTGTCTGTTACCTAGTGCCCTGGTCGTGCTCTGTCTGTCTGTTACCTAGTGCCCTGGCCGTGCTCTGTGTGTCTCGTAGTTCGCGTGCGATGGTCAGGTGGTGCAGGTAATGCTGGAGAGCCTGGTCGTGAGCGCCCAGAGCCTGATAGGCTACAGCCAGGTTACCATGGGTAGAGGCCTGGGAGGGCCGGTCATTCACCTGGGAGAGGAAAGAAAGGTCAATACCAAGTGTGTATCTGCCTTCGGTGATATCTGACGCCTATGATACCGTACAGCCTGGTCGTACATCCCCAGAGCACTCTGTGTGTGTGTTCGTTCATGTGTATGTGTGTTCACGTGTGTATCCTCACCTCTAGTGATATGTGCAGCTCCTGCCGGTGGTAGCGCACAGCCTGGTCGTACATCCCCAGAGCGTTGTAGGCATTGCCCATGTTCCCATAGGCCCTGCCCTGAGCAGCATGGTCCCCCAGCTCCTGGACCAAACACAGATGGGCCTTGTGGAGCTTCAACGCTGCATCGTACTCCCCCTTCATCTGGTGGATTATACCTGAGAGAGAGGCAGTCCATTGGAGCGAAAGTGAGTGACGGCTAAGCAGAGATTAGAGATCAGACATGAGGATGACCAATTAGGATCACAGCCAACCGTCTGACACAGACACTGAGCACGTTCAGGAGGACAGAACGTCTAACAGTGAATCATGTTGGTTCATTTCTATCTGCAACGTTCAAAGCGTTTCACATCCCTGAATACACCCATGTCCGAGTGTGTGTGTGTGTGTGTGTGTGTGGGTATCAGAGCTAGAGTATCTGCATCAAACAGGACAAGAGTGAGAGGATTGAAAGAGGGAGCAAAGGTGGAGGAGAGACACATAGGGAAGAGAGAGAGAGGTAGGGGGTGTCGAGACAGCAGATGGATCATTAATACATGGCCCTGATGTCTCTCCGTCTGATCCAGTATGTGTGTGTGTGTGTGTGTGTGTGTGTGTGTGTGTGTGTGTGTGTGTGTGTGTGTGTGTGTGTGTGTGTGTGTGTGTGTGTGTGTGTGTGTGTGTGTGTGTGTGTGTGTGTGTGTGTGTGTGTGTGTTTGTAGGCTAGAGGGTCAGTTCAAAATGGAATGGAGCATGAGATGGGCTAAGCTAGCTTGGCATTCTGAGTGGAGAAGCTTTCTTTCATCCTGAACACAGCCCTGATGTGACAAGAGGCAAAGTTCTTAGCAGGTTGTATATGGAAGGGTACCATAACATTTTCAATGCCTTTCTAATGTACAAAAACATGTCTGTCAATAATATATCAATGGTTTGTTACTTATCCCAAAATCTTTATTCAAAAGAATTTCCTGCCAGGAACATTTGACATTGAAAGCTTGAATGATCTATCAATGTTGGCCTAATCAATGTCACTGCAGCAATTCTCTTTTAACGGAGTAGATTCTGATCTGCAGCTCAACAGACTTGTGAAAGAAATTAAAAGGTTCAAAATGAGCAAAATACAATTACAGAATTTGCAAACACTCAAATTCCTCTTCTATCCGTGTCTCTGTTTGCTGGGCCTGCACCCCGATGCGATACACCATTTTCTCCCCTGTGTATTTGGTCTTGTCGAAGACAGCCATTTTATCCGGTAGGGCCTTCAGTGGGGTCCTGTGCTCCTCCCTCCATTGGGTAGCAGCCTTCTCCAAAGAAACTGTGGCCTGCATGCTCAGGCACACACTCCACACACGCACACTCAAGGCAGATGCGGTAGCTCCCAAAAAACAGATGAAGCTGCAGGTGATGATCTTAACTTCTTCACTGAGTGACATGAGCCTGACGTGTGGGTGTTCAGGGCAGGAGACTGAACTGGGACATGTTCAGTACACAAACGTTACGTTGCAGATAGAAATGCCATGAATAGAGCTGACATGATTCCTTTTTCTTATTTATATAGATATGCTTATTCTACATGCCAGAGAGGCATGTTTGTTCGACACATAGCCACAGGAAGTAGGAGTGCTGGAGGTGTTGCAGCACATATTGGTAAATTGAAATAAAATTGGCAAAATTATATAATTCATCCTGTCTGTACATAAATAAATAAAATCATTCAAAAATACTACACCAGAGAGTATGGAAGTTCAATAGCGTATTTTTTTAAATAGCCGTGGATGGTTTTAAATCATAAGCACAGTACATAGCCTAGGCTTTCACCTCGATCAGACTGACAGCATCATTTTGTTTTGGTACACCAGAAATACATTTATTTCCAATGGAACGCTGTGTTTGCCTTGCAGCATTGCTTTGCAGAGGCAGTTGCAGTGTGTTCTGTGATGCATACGTTGGAACATATGCATCAAATTGTATGTGTAGACATGACAGATATAGGAGAAAAAGGTGAATGTTGAACTTTTTTTGCACACATATCTAGTATACATTTTGGGTTACATAATGAAAAGAGTTTGACTGCAGAATTTATTACGCAGTATTGATGCAAATACCCTGTCGGTCTGATTGAGGCATTAAGCCTTGTGCACACCAACTGTGTCAAACTGCATGCGTTCCAGCGGCAATCAGCACCGCTTGGAAATTTAGAAATCAAACTGTTGAAAAGACTGTAATCTGTTTGTAGTTAGGCTACCAAAATCCGTTCCCAATATTGAGTGACCAGCAGACAGCATCTGCCATGCCGTTAAATGCACATATTCCCAGAATCACATCCTTCTCTTACTTTATTATTGGGTGAGTCTACTATTGGGTGAGTCTACTATTGGGTGAGTCTACTATTGGGTGAGTCAAGTTTTGTAGGACTATAATTTCCTCCACCAGGATAGATGGACTTCATATTGTACAATCTGTGTCTCCCCTCTTTCTGTAGGCCTAGATTGTATCATTTTTATTGATCTCAGTTCATTTCAGTCATTTTTGTGCTACACAGTTTTTTTTTCTGATGTAGAATTGCATGAAATGCATTTTTAAAAGGACAATGTTTACCCCTGGCGCGGATCTCAGATCTCAGCGCTTTGTCCAGAACGGTATTTCTTACAAACAAACAGTCATGAGCTAAATTAAATGAGACTACATTTACTACTGTTAGGCCTACCGAATCTATTCCTAGACCTAGGCTACTCATCACATTAGGAACTGTATCTTACTGTTAGGCCTACCGAATCTATTCCTAGACCTAGGCTACTCATCACATTAGAAACTGTATCTTACTGTTAGGCCTACCGAATCTATTCCTAGACCTAGGCTACTCATTACATTAGAAACTGTATCTTACTGTTAGGCCTACCGAATCTATTCCTAGACCTAGGCTACTCATCACATTAGAAACTGTATCTTACTGTTAGGCCTACCGAATCTATTCCTAGACCTAGGCTACTCATCACATTAGGAACTGTATCTTACTGTTAGGCCTACCGAATCTATTCCTAGACCTAGGCTACTCATCACATTAGCAAGTCTACTAGAGTGAGTGAGTGAGTGAGTGAGTGAGTGAGTGAGTGAGTGAGTGAGTGAGTGAGTGAGTGAGTGAGTGAGTGAGTGAGTGAGTGAGTGAGTGAGTGAGTGAGTGAGTGAGAGCCTGAGAGCCTGATTCAGTAAGCGTGAAATGTGATCCCTGTAACCCCATAACCCACTGACAGTGTATGTTTTCTACACTACCAAGGACAGAACCTCACACTGAGCTCTATGGACTGACTTGAACTAGCCTGCCTGAAAACCAACAGCTAAAACACTGACACTCTTGGAATAGAGGACTATGCTATCATTGAAGAGGTATGTGGATGATGATGATGATGGTGTATGTAGCGCAAGTAAGCGTTTTCAGGTGTGTGTTCATGTATGTATGTATGTATTAGGAAAAGGAGAGCTGCCCCATCAGGGGTGCAGAGATAAGAGGATTACAGAGGAACCTGAGTCTGCAGGAATACTAGTGCACATTAACCCCCCCGGGGTCAGGCATCCTCCCAGAACGTGCACACACACACACACCTGACGGTGCCAGGGGGCATGTTAGTGGTATGGCGATAAGGCTTTGGTATTCCCCAGCAGCAGCTCTGAGATAGCCAGCAGTTAACGGATTAGAAGTAATGTAATATTACAAGAGATCCTATAACAGTCTGTTTGGCTGAGGCAGCACTGGAAGCTTATAGGGAGAGTCGCTACCCATATTCTACACACTGGGATGTGAGTGTATAACAGTCAGTGTGTTTGTGTGTGTCTATACTTTGTGCTTATACGGTCCTAGGTTATCTAGGTGTTGGGCAAGCCTTCAGACATGACCAACTCCCCAACCAGATTCAGCCTGCTAACATGGTAATGTTGGTAATGAAGCTTTAAATGGCACAGTCACAAACCACTAAGGAGTTCTACTAGACTCCTTCAGCCAATGACCTTTTTGAGCTGTTAATGAACTGTCAGATGGATTCCATAAAATATCACTTTAAACTGATAACACTTATCATTAAAAAAAAAATGGATTTAACCTTTATTTAACTAGGCAAGTTAGTTAAGAACAAATTCTTATTTACAATGACGGCCTACACCAGCCAAACCCATGCGACGCTGGACCAATTGTGCGCCGCCCTATGGGACTCCCAATCACGGCCCATTGTGATACAGCCTGGAATCGAACCAGGGTGTCTGTAGTGACGCCTCTAGCACTGTGATGCAGTGCCTTAGACCGCTGCGGCACTCGGGAGCAATCATTAAGGTGTGCTTTGAACGATTTAAAATGATTTAAGTCGTTTATAAACTGTTCCTTATTAGTTTAAAGATTTTATATAAACAGTTATAACACATGATTATGTGGTGTATTTTTATTTTAGAGAGAGAAAGAGAGAGACTAAGAAAAATAGATCTCTACAGCAGTCCTGCTCATGCATAGAGTAAAACACACACACACACACACACACACACACACACACACACACACACACACACACACACACACACACACACACACACACACACACAAACACACACACACACACACACACACACACACACACACACACACACACACACACACACAGGTAGGTAGGTTATTGTCCACTCAGCAGTGGGGTCAGATTCAGTTGGTCTCAGATTTCGCCATGGTCGCAGAACCCGAAACCCTGTTAATAAAACATCAGTGTTGATTGGCCAGAGAGGCGCTAGTGGAGTCATGTGATAGGACACAGCTCTGGGTAATTGGACAAACCCCTTCAACAAAACAATGCTGCATCATAGAATGTAGATATTAAACAAAGAACATATGTTTATAGTGCCCAGGACCATCTGTAAAAAGGCCTGTACTGTTGTCCTTCATTCTATAACCCTGGCCTCTTGTTCTCTCCTTAATGCTGCTGGTCGATGTGGCATTGAACTGGTCAGGCCATTGGGGGACAGCTCTTTTATCTGTGATGGTATCCAACTCATAACCTTCTGGTCCCAAGGGGGAAACACAGAGAAGATAAATATCTGAGAGAGAGAGGGAGAGAGTGTGTAGGACGCTGTCATCATGTCTTACCCAGGTTGGATGAAGCGCGTCCCTTTGCAGCTCTGTCCTGCAGCTCCTCTGCTATGTCCAGCTGCTGCTGGTGGTACTGGCCTGCCCTCTCCAAGTCCTGGAGAACATACAGGGAGTTATGCTGTGTGTGTGTGTGTGTGTGTGTGTGTGTGTGTGTGTGTGTGTGTGTGTGTGTGTGTGTGTGTGTGTGTGTGTGTGTGTGTGTGTGTGTGTGTGTGTGTGTGTGTGTGTGTGTGTGTGTGTGTGTGTGTGTGTGTGTGTGTGTGTGTCTACTACCTGCATGCAGCGAGCAGCGTGTCCCAGGCCAGCGTAAGCCCTCATCTGTATGATCCTGTCCTCAAGTTCCTGAGCCAGCTGCAGCACCAGGGTGTGGTATGACACAGCCTTGTCAAAGTCTCTCTGGCTGTGGTGGGCACTGCCCAGGTTACTGTACGCCCGCGCCTCCTCACGCCCATTACCTAGGGTCTACAGATCACATTAGATCACTTTAACGTTGATTTACTTCAGTTCTTTTAACACAGAACACTGAGAATAGATAGGATGGATAGAATAAATAGTAGGTGAAATGGAAGATTAAAACAAATTAAAAATATGAAATACAGTTCACTTCCTGAATTGACATAGAATTGACCCCAACCCTGGTGCATTCATACATGTGTGTGTATGTAAACTCAGCAAAAAAAGAAACGTCCTCTCACTGTCAACTGCATTTATTTTCAGCAAATTTAACATGTGTCAATATTTGTATGAACATAAGAAGATTCAACAACTGAGACATAAACTGAACAAGTTCCACAGACATGTGACTAACAGAAATAGAATAATGTGTCCCTGAACAAATTGGGGGAGGGGGGGGTCAAAATCAAAAGTAACAGTCAGTATCTGGTGTGGCCACCAGCTGCATTAAGTACTGCAGTGCATCTCCTCCTCATGGACTGCACCAGATTTTCCAGTTGTTGTTGTGAGATGTTACCCCACTCTTCCACCAAGGCACCTGCAAGTTCCCGGACATTTCTGGAGGGGAATGGCCCTAGCCCTCACCCTCCGATCCAACAGGTCCCAGACGTGCTCAATGGGATTGAGATTCGGGCTCTTCACTGGCCATGGCAGAACACTGACATTCCTGTCTTGCAGGAAATCACACACAGAACGAGCAGTATGGCTGGTGGCATTGTCATGCTGAAGGGTCATGTCAGGATGAGCCTGCAGGAAGGGTACCACATGAGGGAGGAGGATGTCTTCCCTGTAACGCACAGCATTGAGATTGCCTGCAATAACAAGCTCAGTCCGATGATGCTGTGACACACTGCCCCAGACCATGACGGCCCCACCACCTCCACACCCGCTTCAGAGTACAGGCCTCAGTGTAACGCTCATTCCTTCAACGATAAACGCAAATCCGACCATAACCCCTGGTGAGACAAAATCGTGACTCGTCAGTGAAGAGCACTTTTTGTCAGTCCTGTCTGGTCCAGCGACGGTGGGTTTGTGCCCATAGGCGACATTGTTGCCGGTGATGTCTGGTGAGGACCTGCCTTACAACAGGCCTACAACCCCTCAGTTCAGCCTCTCTCAGCCTATTGCGGACAGTCTGAGCACTGATGGAGGGATTGTGCGTTCCTGGTGTAACTCGGGCAGTTGTTGTTGCCATCCTGTACCTGTCCCGCAGGTGTGATGTTTGTATGTACCGATCCTGTGCAGGTGTTGTTACACGTGGTCTGCCACTGCGAGGACTGCCACTGCCACTGCAATTTATTGCCCTGGCCACATCTGCAGTCCTCATGCCTCCTTGCAGCATGCCCAAGGCACGTTCACACAGATGAGCAGGGACCCTGTGCATCTTTCTTTTGTGTTTTTCAGAGTCAGTAGAAAGGCCTTTAGTGTCCTAAGTTTTCATAACTGTGACCTTAATTGCCTACCGTCTGTAAGCTGTTAGTGTCTTAACGACCGTTCCACAGGTGCATGTTCATTAATTGTTTATGGTTCATTGAACAAGCATGGAAAACAGTGGGTAAACCCTTTACAATGAAGATCTGTGAAGTTATTTGGATTCTTACGAATTATCTTTGAAAGACAGGGTCCTGAAAAAAGGATGCTTATTTTTTTGCTGAGTGTATGTATGTATGTATGTATGTATGTATGTATGTATGTATGTATGTATGTATGTATGTATGTATGTATGTATGTATGTATGTATTTATGTATGTATGTATGTATGCATGCATGCATGTATGTATGTTCATTAGTTAAATACCTTAGCTATGTCCAGGTGTTGCTGGTGACACAGCACAGCATTGGTGAAGTCTCCCAGTGCGGTGTAGACAGCTCCCATGTTGCCCAGCTGGCGAGCCTCTGACAGCGGGCATTGCGTCTGCCGTGCCAACAGCACACACTGTTTATGGCTGGCCAGGGCGTTAGGGTAGTCCGCTATCGCTGTGTACACATGGCCAAGGCTGCTCAGCGCACTGGACGCAGCCTAGAGACACACAAACTCTTGTAAGACTTTTCCTGTCAGCCCTGGAATTTGAACTGGCAACCCTCTTGTGACTGGCCTGCCTCTCTAACATTGCTACTATCACCCCACATTAAGACGGCCACATGACGCATTTTAGAAAGACACACACAATCTAAACAAAAGGAAAGCCAGTGGGAGAGATGAGGAGGTGTAGAGTAATATGGATATGTGTGTTTGAACTGCCTCAGGCTGTGGACCTGTGGTGTTGACTGGAGAGAGGAGACGCAGTAATCCTCTCTCACTCACACACACACACACACACACACACACACACACACACACACACACACACACACACACACACACACACACACACACACACACACACACACACACACACACACACACACACACACACACACACACACACGCGCTGCTTTCGCTACAATGGGCCTGTTTCAAGCACCCATTCGTCTTGGTGTCAGGTGTCTTGTCGATTTGACATCTAGGATGCCTTTAAATGACTGCACACACACACACAAATTGTATAACATATTCAGAACATGCATAAACAAGGTTAACATACTGAAAGGCATGTTTCGTACAATATTAAACAAACAGTCGATATTCAAAAACCAGTCAGCCAACCAGTCAGCCAACCAGACAGCCAGCCAGCCAACCAGCCAGCCAGACTGCCAACCAGCCAGCCAGCCAACCAGACAGCCAACCAGACAGCCAACCAACCAGACAGCCAGCCAAACAACCAGTCAGCCAGCCAACCAACGAGTCAGCCAGCCAGCCAACCAGTCAGCCAGCCATACACAACGACATGAGAACACACAGCACATGGAGAATACAGTACAACCATACAGCTGTGCTGATATTCACACACAGTCAGGTCTGCAAGGTGTCACGTAAAACAAATAATGGAAATTCTTCCTTCACCATAACACAGAGACTTGATTCTCATTGTATTCCAGTCATAAACAGTGAGTGGGTGGTGTGGCTCAAGTGCAGACATTGTTACATTGTCACATTGCTCTGACTGAGAACAACAGCATGGCTCCTGAATAAAAGAAGGGGAAAGAGTAGAAGTATACAATGGAGCAATCACACACACACCACTAGGTACCTCTCTGTCCTTGAGTTTCATGGTGAGGACCAGCTGATGTCTGTGATTGGTTAAAGCCTCCCTGTAGTTGCCCTTGGAGAAGTAGGCGGACCCTAGGTTCCCGTGAGCCCGGCACTCGCCTGATTGGTCACCTGGGAAGACATGATGAGGTGGGTGTGGTCATAAGGCTTTTAAAGATGGTGTTAATCGTAGTGTGTGTGCGGGCTGGTGTGTGTGTGTGTGTGCGGGCTGGTGTGTGTGTGTGTGGGCTGGTGTGTGTGTGCGGAATGGTATGTGCGTGTGTGTGTGTGTGCGGGCTGGTATGTGTGTGTGTGCGGGATGGTGTGTGTGTATGTGCGGGCTGGTGTGTGTGTGTGCGGGCTGGTGTGTGTGTGTGTGCGGGCTGGTGTGTGTGTGTGTGCGGGCTGGTGTGTGTGTGTGCGGGCTGGTGTGTGTGTGTGCGGGTTGGTGTGTGTGTGTGTGTGTGCGGGCTGGTGTGTGTGTGTGTGTGTGTGTGTGTGTGTGCGGGCTGGTGTGTGTGTGTGTGTGTGCGGGCTGGTGTGTGTGTGTGTGTGTGTGTGTGTGTGTGTGTGTGCGGGCTCGTGTGTGTGTGTGTGCGGGCTGGTGTGTGTGTGTGTGTGTGTGTGTGCGGGCTGGTGTGTGTGTGTGTGTGTGTGGGCTGGTGTGTGTGTGTGTGCGGGCTGGTGTGTGTGTGTGGGCTGGTGTGTGTGTGTGTGTGTGTGTGCGGGCTGGTGTGTGTGTGTGTGTGTGTGTGCGGGCTGGTGTGTGTGTGTGTGTGTGTGGGTGGGGGTGTGTGTGTGTGTGTGTGTGTGTGTGTGTGTGTGCGGGCTGGTATGTGTGGGTGTGTGCGGGCTGGTGTGTGTGTGTGTGTGTGTGTGCGGGCTTGTGTGTGTGTGTGTGTGTGTGCTCTGGTGTGTGTGTGTGTGTGTGCGGGCTGGTGTGTGTGTGTGTGTGTGTGTGTGTGCGGGCTGGTGTGTGTGTGTGCGGGCTGGTGTGTGTGTGTGTGAGGGCTGGTGTGTGTGTGTGTGAGGGCTGGTGTGTGTGTGTGTGAGGGCTGGTGTGTGTGTGTGTGAGGGCTGGTGTGTGTGTACCTAGAGTCTTGGCGACCTCCAGGTCTTGCTGCATGTATCCTGTGCTCTTCTCTGCGTTGCCTAGAGACCAGTAGGCTGAGCTGAGAGCAGAGAACACTGAACCTCGGAGCTTCAGAAAGAGGGAAGAAACTCAATGATCATCACACACACACACACACACACACACACACACACACACACACACACACACACACACACACACACACACACACACACACACACACACACACAGCCTTGCCTTCAGAGAGCATGTGCCGATCTTTAGCCCTGCCTCCAGGACCACAACCGAGGCTCCATGGTAACCAGCGGTCAGCAGCTCCTGACCAATCACACACACCACCACAAACGGACTCTTGTCCAGCTTCATCCTCTGCAGCTGCTGGTAGGTGGGTTCTAGAGAGTCTACGGGACACACACACAGAACGTCAACAACAACACTTTGACTGAAAGTCAAAATTAAGTTGAATAAGCTGATAATGACCAAATACAACCACTGTAATAGTTATAGTGTGTGTGTGAGACACGCCAGATCAACTATGGAGAGAACTAATCATATGGAGGAAAGACACAGCAGAGGAGCTAATGATCAGCCTCAAGGTACATCTTTTATTTCTTCCATCACTCTCTCGCTATTCTCTCTTCCTCATTATCTTCCGTCTCTCTTTCTCCTGCCTTTCTTCTTTTACTTATTCCTCTTTTGTGAGAACAAAAACGATCATTCTCACACCCTCATCTACCTCCATCTCTCTTTTCTTTCTGCCATCTCTCTGTCTTTTCTCCCTGGGGCTTTGACACGCCCACGTCTTATCCCCAAGGTTGTGGGTATATAAAGAAATAATGGATTGTGGGTAAAATAAGGGATGATGTCAAATAAAGGAATGATGATTCAGACTGATGGAACTTTCTCCAACTTATTTGGTTTATCTAGGAAAGGTTCCTAAACAGCCACGCTTTGTGTTTCTGTATTTTCACTGAGACAAGTGAAGCAGTCTGATTCAGCGTGGATGATGTCACAAGATGCAGCTTCAGCTTAAAGTAGTACAGATACTGCGTTATGACCCTGAGCACAAGTAAAACACACAGCACACCTCGTAGTGGGGACTTCATGGCAGCCTCGACCATGCCCACCAATAGTTGGAGACTCTTGGGGTCCTGCGCCAGACCAGAGGCAAATGCTGCCAGGGCGTCGGCATGGCGACCAAGGTACTGCAGGGCCATGCCCTGACGGAAGTACGCCTGATGGAGGGAGGAGAGGGTGAAGGAGAGGGAGGGGGGAGAGAGAGGGAGAAGGAGAGGGAGAAGGAGGGGGGAGAGAGAGCGAGAAGGAGAGGGAGAAGGAGAGGGAGAAGGAGAGGGAGAAGGAGGGGGGAGAGAGAGGGAGAAGGAGAGGGGGGAGAGAGAGGGAGAAGGAGGGGGGAGAGAGAGGGGGGGAGAAGGAGAGGGAGAAGGAGAGGGGGGAGAGAGAGTGAGAAGGAGAGGGGGGGAGAAGGAGAGGGGGGAGAAGGAGAGGGAGAAGGAGAGAAGGAGAGGGGAGAGAGAGAGGGAGAAGGAGGGGGGGGGAGAAGGAGAGGGGGGAGAAGGAGAGGGAGAAGGAGAGAAGGAGAGGGGAGAGAGAGAGGGAGAAGGAGAGAGGGGGAGAGAGAGGGAGAAGGAGAGGGGGGGAAGGAGAGGGGGGAGAAAGAGAGGGAGAAGGAGAGGGGGGAGAAGGAGAGGGAGAAGGAGAGGGGGAAGAAGGAGAGGGAGAAGGAGAGAGAAGGAGAGGGGGGAGAGAGAGGAGAGAGAGGGAGAAGGAGAGGGGGGAGAGAGAGGGAGAAGGAGAGGGGGGAGAGAGAGGGAGAAGGAGGGGGGAGAGAGGGGGGGGGAGAAGGAGAGGGAGAAGGAGAGGGGGGAGAGAGAGTGAGAAGGAGAGGGGGGGGAGAAGGAGAGGGGGGAGAAGGAGAGGGAGAAGGAGAGAAGGAGAGGGGAGAGAGAGAGGGAGAAGGAGAGGGGGGGGGAGAAGGAGAGGGGGGAGAAGGAGAGGGAGAAGGAGAGAAGGAGAGGGGAGAGAGAGAGGGAGAAGGAGAGAGGGGGAGAGAGAGGGAGAAGGAGAGGGGGGGAAGGAGAGGGGGGAGAAAGAGAGGGAGAAGGAGAGGGGGGAGAAGGAGAGGGAGAAGGAGAGGGGGAAGAAGGAGAGGGAGAAGGAGAGGGGGGAGAAGGAGAGGGGGGAGAGAGAGGGAGAGAGAGGGAGAAGGAGAGGGGGGGAGAGAGGGAGAAGGAGAAGGGAGAAGAAGGAGAGGGAGAAGGAGAGGGGTGGAGAGAGAGGGAGAAGGAGAGGGGGGAGAAGGAGAGGGAGAATGAGAGGGGGGGAGAGGGGGAGAGAGAGGGAGAAGGAGAGGGGGGGAGAAGGAGAGGGAGAAGGGTGGAGAGAGAGGGAGAAGGAGAGGGAGAAGGAGAGGGAGAAGGAGAGGGAGAAGGAGAGGGAGAGGGAGAAGGAGACGGAGAAGGAGAGGGGGGAGAGAGAGGGAGAAGGAGAGGGGGGAGAGAGGGAGAAGGAGAGGGAGGGAGGGAGAGAGAGAGAGAGAGGGAGAAGGAGAGGGGGGAGAGAGAGGGAGAAGGAGAGGGGGGGGAGAGAGGGAAATAGATATACTGGACCATGAGCTATTCATCCTCTCATTTTGCTCTCTCATCAATTTTTGGTCAAATAGATTGTACATGTATTAAACCATTTTTGTCTGCATAAAAAGAAAGGAATTAAATAATTAAACAATGGTTATTTAAATGAACACATTTATAATAACTATAATAATACTGTTGAGAGAAAGAGGGAAACTATTATAGCAACATCAGCAATTAGCACTACAGGAATACTGCTACTGACTGTGTGTGTGTGTGTGTGTGTGTGTGTGTGTGTGTGTGTGTGTGTGTGTGTGTGTGTGTGTGTGTGTGTGTGTGTGTGTGTGTGTGTGTGTGTGTGTGTGCATCAGTCTATACTCAAAGCCCCCCACCAGTACTATAACGATGCCAAATTCACAAACTGCTCTCTCTGACAGCAGGCCGAGTCCGGACCACTCACCCCCCCATCTCTTCTCTCCCCCCATCTCTTCTCTCCCCCCATCTCTTCTCTCCCCCCCATCTCTTCTCCCCCCATCTCTCCCCCACATCTCTTCTCCCCCATCTACCCCCCATCGCTTCTCTCCCCCCATCTCCCCCACCCCCCCATCTCTTCTTCCCCCCATCTCCCCCCCATCGCTTCTCCCCCCCCCCCCATCTCCCCCCCATCTCTTTCCCCCCCTTTGATCTGTCAGAACCCCATGAACCCTTACTACCTTATGTGATATATCTATATTCCCTATACCTGCTGGCGGGACAGACCATTCAGGTAGAAGTTACACTTACCAGGGTCCATCCGATCCATACCATACATTGAGCAAGGTGTGTGTGTGTGTGTGTGTGTGTGTGTGTGTGTGTGTGTGTGTGTGTGTGTGTGTGTGTGTGTGTGTGTGTGTGTGTGTGTGTGTGTGTGTGTGTGTGTGTGTGTGTGTGTGTGTGTGTGTGTGTGTGTGTGTGTGTGTGTGTGTGTGTGTGTGTGTGTGTGTGTGTGTGTGTGTGTGTGTGTGCGTGCGTGCGTGCGCGGGCATGTAGAGCAGAGGATGCACGCTGGATGAACAGATGCTTCAATTACCGCTCCTTACTCCCATTAATCAAGACCAGATGGCAACGCAACAGAGAAAGAGAGCGGGAGAGAGAGAAAGGGAGAGAGGGAGAGAGAGAAAGAGAGAGAGGGGGAGAGACATAGGTGAGAGATGAGTGGAGAGACAGGGAAAGAGGGAGGGAGAGAAGGAGAGAGAGCGGTGGGATAGAGGGGAAAAAGAGAGAAAGAGAAAGGATATGCAGAGCAGACAAGACAGGTTCATGTTTTAGAAGCAGGGACTGTGTGTCAACTGAGAGACTCAATACTGGTTTATGATGCATAGCTTAATATCTAGCACAACTCAACTCCTCAATGCTTCACCACACCAATACACCATCCCCATTACCTACCTTAAGTGCAGTAAAACCAAACAAAACCTGTTACTCACAGTCTGAGAATGAATCACTGTGTATACTGTGTCTGCATGAGAGAGATATAACAACAAGAAGCTTCGGAATACATTGACTGATTCATAAAATGAAATGAGACTAAGCCTCTCTTTGCCCTGAGTCTTACTGAACTGCAGTGTCTCTCTCCCTAAGCCTCTCTTTGCCCTATCTTACTGAACTGCAGTGTCTCTCTCCCTAAGCCTCTCTTTGCCCTGAGTCTTACTGAACTGCAGTGTCTCTCTCCCTAAGCCTCTCTTTGCCCTGAGTCTTACTGAACTGCAGTGTCTCTCTCCCTAAGCCTCTCTTTGCCCTGTCTTACTGAACTGCAGTGTCTCTCTCCCTAAGCCTCTCTTTGCCCTGTCTTACTGAACTGCAGTGTCTCTCTCCCTAAGCCTCTCTTTGCCCTGTCTTACTGAACTGCAGTGTCTCTCTCCCTAAGCCCCTCTATGCCCTGAGTCTTACTGAACTGCAGTGTCTCTCTCCCTAAGCCTCTCTTTGCCCTGTCTTACTGAACTGCAGTGTCTCTCTCCCTAAGCCTCTCTTTGCCCTGTCTTACTGAACTGCAGTGTCTCTCTCCCTAAGCCTCTCTTTGCCCTGAGTCTTACTGAACTGCAGTGTCTCTCTCCCTAAGCCTCTCTTTGCCCTGTCTTACTGAACTGCAGTGTCTCTCTCCCTAAGCCTCTCTTTGCCCTGTCTTACTGAACTGCAGTGTCTCTCTCCCTGGTGCCCTAAGGACTAGCTGCTCCTCTCACTAAGTGGAGAATTTAACACTAATTAAGCAGTCAATTACAGTACTACTGAGGAAGGGAGAGAGTGGGAACAGAGAGAGAGAGACAGAGGAGAGAGAGACAGAGGAGAGAGAAACAGAGGAGAGAGAGAGAGAGAGAGAGAGAGAGAGAGAGAGAGAGAGAGAGAGAGAGAGAGAGAGAGAGGAGAGAGAGAGAAAGAGAGAGCGAGATTAGTCACCCACTCTACTTTGAACAGTGATCTATGATGAGATGAGGAGAGGAGGTTGGGGGAAGGTAGGAATTTATTGATCAGTATTTAAACCTCTCTTCCCCTCTTCTCTCTCTTGGGGAATGGGGTCATTAGCTGATTGACATAAGGGAGAATGAAGTAGAGGGGTAGCCTAAATGAAAAAGCAACAACTAATTGTACATTCAAAATACAGAACTTTCAGCTTTGACCCCTCTCCTCAATCCCAGGTGCCCTTGCTGTGACTCTCTAGCTCTGACCTCTCTCACTGTTACAATCTGCTAGCAGCCCCCCTAACAGTCAGGCTGCCAGAGGGAAGAGAAAAACAAGGGGATTACTTGGGGTCACATGGGGAATAAATGAGTGTGTGTGTTAAAGAAGTGCTATTGACCCTCGCTAGTGAAGTAAAGTAGGACGCCAGTGTGTGTGTGTGTGTATGTGCGTGTGTGTATGTGCGTGTGTGTATGTGCGTGCGAGATTGACTGGGTCTTTTGAAGCTTTTCTGTTTGTTGTGAGTCAATAGGTGATGACCAGACCACAGAGAAGGTTAAATAATATAGTATTTCAGAATGTGACCTACCGCTTTTATTCACAATCTCCCCCTATCTGCAAGCATGACCAATGGCATAACACCTTATTGATATTTCAATTCCACCCACCATTAGCAATACATAAACTTTGAATACATACTTCTGCAGTGTGAAGTGGACACATTACCAACCCTGTTACACATCTATCAATGCATGCACACTCACTCTACCAACCAGCACCATTCAGTAATGTACAGCTAACTGTCAATATATCCCAACTAGTCTATAGAGGTAGACCCAGCTACTGTTTACATCCTACTATGACAGTGAGTGAGGGAGACATTGAACAAAAGACCTGTTATATCAGCCGACGTCGGCCTTTCAATTATACCTCGTTCTCTCTCCTCTCTCTCAGCTCTCCTTCATTCTCT
Organism: Salvelinus alpinus; assembly: GCF_045679555.1. Lineage (NCBI taxonomy): Eukaryota > Metazoa > Chordata > Actinopteri > Salmoniformes > Salmonidae > Salvelinus > Salvelinus alpinus. Next base: position 103,022,158 of record NC_092086.1, read on the forward strand.
CTCTCTCAGCTCTCCCTCGTTCTCTCTCTCAGCTCTCCCTCGTTCTCTCCCTCATTCTCTCTCCTCTCTCCCTCGTTCCCTCTCTTCTCTCTCAGCTCTTCCTCGTTCTCTCTCCTCTCTCTCAGCTCTCCCTCGTTCTCTCTCTCCTCTCTCTCAGCTCTCCCTCGTTCTCTCTCAGCTCTCCCTCGTTCTCTCTCCTCTCTCTCAGCTCTCCCTCATTCTCTCTCCTCTCTCTCAGCTCTCCCTCGTTCTCTCTCCTCTCTCTCAGCTCTCCCTCGTTCTCTCTCCTCTCTCTCAGCTCTCCCTCGTTCTCTCTCTTCATCAGGGTTTCTTCCAGCTGTCTCCTTCACTGTGTTCTCATATTGTGCATGTCAGCACAGCTCCAGGTTTAATTTAGTTGTTGGGTGTGTGTGTGTATATGTGTGTGTGTGTGTGTGTGTGTGTGTGTGTGTGTGTGTGTGTGTGTGTGTGTGTGTGTGTGTGTGTGTGTGTGTGTGTGTGTGTGTGCCAGCCAATATGTGATCATGTCACGCTCATTGTCTGCCAATTACTGTTCAATTTACCACCACAAGATGCTGCAATGAGATTGTGAGAAGCCCACACAGACTTATCCCTCACTCTCTTTCCTCTCTCAACGCATCTCTCTCTCTCTCTCCCCTCTCTGTTCCTTTCTATCTCTCAACCCATCTTTCTCTCACACTCTTCCCTCTCTCACTCTGTTCCTTTCTTTCTCTCTCTCCACCCATCTCTTTCTCTCCCTTCATCTCTTTCTCTCCTGAGAGGTCCCATATTGCTCTTGGTCTTTTCAGTCATTGTGACATTTGTTCTCCCACTGCCTGCCACTAAGACTATGTAATGAACGCCACTGGCTGTTGCAAACACACAATCACACATAAACAAGACACACATACACACACACTCCTTCAAACTCCTAGTGTATGGCACAAGCATATTTCTCTGAATTATTTAACATTACAAATGACTTTGTCACGTCACACCTAGCGGTGTCTGACCACATGCTGGGAGCTAATAGAGTCCCATATTTTGTGTGTGTATGTGTATATATATATACACTGCTCAAAAAAATAAAGGGAACACTTAAACAACACAATGTAACTCCAAGTCAATCACACTTCTGTGAAATCAAACTGTCCACTTAGGAAGCAACACTGTGTGGCCTGCTGGAGGTCATTTTGCAGGGCTCTGGCAGTGCTCCTCCTTGCACAAAGGCGGAGGTAGCGGTCCTGCTGCTGGGTTGTTGCCCTCCTACGGCCTCCTCCACGTCTCCTGATGTACTGGCCTGTCTCCTGGTAGCGCCTCCATGCTCTGGACACTACGCTGACAGACACAGCAAACCTTCTTGCCACAGCTCGCATTGATGTGCCATCCTGGATGAGCTGTCTCATGCTACCACTAGAGTGAAAGCACCGCCAGCATTCAAAAGTGACCAAAACATCAGCCAGGAAGCATAGGAACTGAGAAGTGGTCTGTGGTCACCACCTGCAGAACCACTCCTTTATTGGGGGTGTCTTGCTAATTGCCTATAATTTCCACCTTTTGTCTATTCCATTTGCACAACAGCATGTGAAATTTATTGTCAATCAGTATTGCTTCCTAGGTGGACAGTTTGATTTCACAGAAGTGTGATTGACTTGGAGTTACATTGTGTTGTTTAAGTGTTCCCTTTATTTTTTTGGGCAGTGTATATGTGGGTGTGTCTATACTGCAACCCATCGTCAAATCTCACACACACACACACACACACACACACAGGGTACAGTGGAGTATTGTCCCAGAAGCACCTCCAAGGTTTTGCACAGGTACAATGGACATGCTAAATTCCCCCCCCCCCCCCCCCCCCTTCCTCCTCTCTCCGTTATCCTCATCACTGCATCGGCACTCTCAAGAGATTGAGAATGTTCTTCTTAGAGAGCAGTCCTTAATAGTCCCGGAAGAGAGGAGGAGAGGAAGAGAGGAAGAGAGGAAGAGGAGAAGAGGAGAAGAGGAGAAGAAGAGAGGAGGAGAGGAGGAGAGGAGGTGAGGAAGAGAGGAAGAGAAGAGGAGAAGAAGAGAGGAAGAGAGGAAGAGAGGAAGAGAGGAAGAGAGGAAGAGAAGAGGAGAGGAAGAGAGGAAGAGAGGAGGAGAGGAAGAGAGGAAGAGAGGAGGAGAGGAGATGTCTGGAGCCTCTAGTTCACACAGGTGCCTCTAATCACCTACATATTTGACTAATGGAGTACACACACACACACACACACACACACACACACACACACACACACACACACACACACACACACACACACACACACACACACACACACACACACACAAGGGGTTCATCAGGGTTGCGAGCCAACACACTAACGAGCACCAGAGATCACTGTCAGCCTCGGAGATCAGAGCTCATTTAAATAAAACATCTAAACAGGAACAAGCTCTCTCCATCTTCGCACCCACACAGCCACACAGCCACACAGCCACACAGCCACACAGCCACACAGCCACACAGCCACACAGCCACACACCCACACAGCCACCACATACTTTCATGGCTGGGGTGAGAAATGGTACATCTACGCTCGGTTGACATGAAAGAAAAACTATTTGATTTCTGCTCCTCTTCAGAGAAAAGAGAAAGGTAGAAAGGAGAATATAGACGGCAGGAGAGAAAAAGAGAGATGACAATATCACCTCATGGATTGACTACTTTACATAACAGAGTTCTCAGTGACTGACTGACAGTATCTCCTTTGAGGATCTACATGGCTGATTGGCTTGAAATGAAACAGCGGAGAAAGAGAAAGAGAGACACACACACTTTGGGTTTAATACATTGACTAATTTACTGTCCACACACAGAGTTATGTCCTGTAGACGTTTAGCAACACACACTGGTTCTATCTGCAACTTTAGCATGAGATCTGGACTATTGTAAAATTGTTGTAGCTAAAGCATTACTCTGTCATAGGTTAGTGCCCCAATGCAGTGGTTATTGTTTTAATCCCATTACCGACAGGGACGTATACAGCACTCTTTCTGGGGAGGAGAGTAGGTGAGGGAGGGATGAGGTATGTTTTTAAGAGGCTTAGCTGTATTGTAAGTAAACACATTATATCAGGGAATATTGTTAGTCACAACACCACTGAGTGGGGAACAAGAAAAGGGAGGGAGAGAGAGAGAGACAGAGGGAGAGAGAGAGAGAGAGAGAGAGAGAGAGAGAGAGAGAGAGAGAGAGAGAGAGAGAGAGAGAGAGAGAGAGAGACAGAGGGGGAGAGAGAGAGAGAGACAGAGGGGGAGAGAGAGAGAGAGAGAGACAGAGGGAGAGAGAGAGAGAGAGAGAGAGAGACACACACACACACTTGGATGAGACACACACACACACTTGGATGAGACACACACACACACTTGGATGAGACACACACACAAACTTGGATGAGACACACACACACACACACTTGAATGAGACACACACACACTTGGATGAGACACACACACACACTTGAATGAGACACACACACACACTTGGATGAGACACACACACACACACACTTGAATGAGACACACACACACACACACAATCAGGACTGTCAACGCACAAGATGAATATCTAATGCACCACTGAATGCACACACACACACACACACACACACACACTTGGATGAGACACACACACACACTTGGATGAGACACACACACACTTGGATGAGACACACACACACTTGGATGAGACCCACACACACACACTTGGATGAGACACACACACACACACACTTGGATGAGACACACACACACAATCAGGACTGTCAACGCACAAGATGAATATCTAATGCACCACTGAATGCACACACACACACACACACACACACACACACACACACACACACACACACACACACACACACACACACACACACACACACACACACACACACACACACACACACACACACACACACACACACACACAAACACACACACTGCTTCTGAAGCTAGGATAAACATAAAATGTATTCATAACAACCCAAGTTCTGGAGAGATACAAGCTGTGCAGGATTTTGTTTTCAGCACTAACACAACTGATTCAACTAATCATCAATCAACACTTGGTCAACACTACTCTAGTCCTAGGTCCTGGTGTGTGGGTGTTTTAGTCATAGTAACAATACTAATAAACTGTACACACAGGACACACAGGGCACAAAGGACACACAGGACACAAAGGACACACAGGACACAAAGGACACACAGATAAGGCATAAACAGTCATTACTCATTTACTAATGAGGACAATTCAGGAGTTATTTATACATCATCACATCACATACCTGGTCATTTACACAGTACTATATACCTCCAGAGAGATAGATAAGCATTACGTACAACACCTGGTCATTTACACAGTACTATACCTCCAGAGAGATAGATAAGCATTACATACAACACCTGGTCATTTACACAGTACTATACCTCCAGAGAGATAGATAAGCATTACGTACAACACCTGGTCATTTACACAGTACTATACCTCCAGAGAGATAGATAAGCATTACATACAACACCTGGTCATTTACACAGTACTATATACCTCCAGAGAGATAGATAAGCATTACGTACAACACCTGGTCATTTACACAGTACTATACCTCCAGAGAGATAGATAAGCATTACATACAACACCTGGTCATTTACACAGTACTATATACCTCCAGAGAGATAGATAAGCATTACGTACAACACCTGGTCATTTACACAGTACTATACCTCCAGAGAGATAGATAAGCATTACATACAACACCTGGTCATTTACACAGTACTATACCTCCAGAGAGATAGATAAGCATTACATACAACACCTGGTCATTTACACAGTACTATACCTCCAGAGAGATAGATAAGCATTACATACAACACCTGGTCATTTACACAGTACTATACCTCCAGAGAGATAGATAAGCATTACGTACAACACCTGGTCATTTACACAGTACTATACCTCCAGAGAGATAGATAAGCATTACGTACAACACCTGGTCATTTACACAGTACTATACCTCCAGAGAGATAGATAAGCATTACGTACAACACCTGGTCATTTACACAGTACTATACCTCCAGAGAGATAGATAAGCATTACGTACAACACCTGGTCATTTACACAGTACTATATACCTCCAGAGAGATAGATAAGCATTACATACAACACCTGGTCATTTACACAGTACTATACCTCCAGAGAGATAGATAACCATTACATACAACACCTGGTCATTTACACAGTACTATATACCTCCAGAGAGATAGATAAGCATTACATACATTAGAGACCATTTAAATTATGAACTCTTCTCCTCTCCTCTCACTATTCTCTTCTCCTCTCCTCATTTTGATATATACCAGGGTAAATCATTGTTTACTGAGGATTATACACTGATCTCTCTCTCCCCCTCTCTCTCTCTTCTCTCTCTCTCATGTGTCTGTGTGTGCCTCCTATTACCACTTGGTGTGAGAGAGAGAGATAGATTGTGTGTGTGTGATTCAAGGCTAGTAGCCTTTATGTGAATCGCCAGTGTTCAACTTGGGCAGGAGCTCACCGGAGCTGAGTAGCAGCACTTCAAATGTTCTACTGCTTGAGCTCCTGTTCCCCTTAAAGAATATTCGCTCAAAAGTATTGTGCAACTAAATGTAAACAGTACCGGCACCTATTTCAGTCCAAGTCAAGCACTGCGAATCGCCATGTATGGACTGCACTGGACTGGACGCTCAACTTCTGGCAGAACACAAAGACAATACATGACACAACCCCCATGCCATGATCCAATGTTAAATTGTGCATTGCAAGTCAACGTGTAGCCTATATGAGCATCTAGAAAGAAGCCCTAAATCCCTTACCTTCTTCCGGGGCTGCCATTTCATCATATTTGTAAACCAGAAAAGTCCAGCATCAAAGTGTTAATCAGCTTGTGGATGGGAACTGGAAGTCAGTCATCATACTGCCCTCCGAGCCTCAGGGCTCAGTGCTGCCGCCTAAACCCTCTCTGTTCAGCAGAGGACTGGGCTCACACCGGGGGTTGTGACAGCCACCTGGGGGTCTCCGTTAAAGCAGACGTTAATTAAAACGTTAATCGAGGTCAGTCTACGGGTGATAGAGAGAAAACGTATTCTTCGGCTGAAACAGCCTATAGTTCACCTTGTACACGGGACACTGGGCAATCGCTGGGTAGTCTGGGTGGTTGCTGAGTGGATGGATGTAGCACGTAGGTGCGACCACAACCCTGAAATAATGCCATAGGCTACGTCTCGCAGTCAAGATTCACCTCTCCCTGGCTGCAAAACTTGCAACGCAGAATTCCAACAGAAGGAAGTAAATCCACAAAATAACTCCAGACAACAGCGTGAGGTAGCCTATACAAAGAAAAACAGAGAGAGAGAAAGAAGAGAGTGTCACTGCATGAGTAAAAAAAAATACTTTTTAAAAAATCCATGGAATGTCATTCCGAATATGGGTAGCTGGAATAAGAGGGCTCAATAGCCTAACCACTGATCTGGAGACTGGAGTAGCGTACGGGAATGAATTTCCCCGGCGCGCGCTCTCCACTCTTCAACACCACTATGTGTGTGCGAAACTGCGCGAGAGAGCAAGATCGCATTCCACAGGGTCATAGAGCCGTCCCAATTCGGCTATCTATCAATGCTCAGGATCCATTGTCAACCTTTTATTTTCTTCCTCGTTATCTCTTCCGTATGACATGAGCCAGTTCCAGAGTCTTAGTCTCTGCGCTGCTTTCTAAAACTGTCTCGTCTCCATCCCTGCCTTAACACGATGACCAAACCAAATAAGAGATTGCAGACATTTTTCATACACACAAAAAGCATATTTCTCTCAAATTGTGTGCACAAATTTGTTTACCTCCCTGTGAGTAATCATTCTCCTTTGCCAAGATAATCCATCCACCTGACAGGTGTGGCATATCAAGAAGCTCATTAAACAGCACGATCATTACACAGGTGCACCTTGTGCGGGGACAATAAAAGGCCAATCTAAAATGTACAGTTTTGTCACACAACCCAACGCCACAGACGTCTCAAGTTTGAGAGAGCGTGCAATAAGCCATAAGCTGTTGCCATAAGCCACCTCCAATGTCATTTTAGAGAATTTGCCAGTACGTCCAACCGGCCTCACAACCGCAGACATGTAACCACACCAGCCCAGGACCTCCACATCCGGCTTCTTCACCTGCGGGATCGTCTGAGACCAGCCACTCGGACCGCTGATGAAACTGTGGGTTTCCACAACCGAAGAATTTCTGCACAAACTGTTAGAAACAGTCTCAGGTAATCTGCGTGCTTGTCGTTCTCACCAGGGTCTTGAACGGACTGTAGTTCGGCGTTGTAACCGACTTCAGTGGGCACCTTTGATGGCCATTGGCACGTTGGAGAAGTTTGCTCTTCATGGATGAATCCCGGTTTCAACTGTACCGGGCAGATGGCAGACAGTGTGTATAGCTTTGTGTAGGTGAGTGGTTTGCTGACGTCAACATTGTGAACAGAGTGCCCCATGGTGGCAGTGGGGTTATGGTATAGGCAGGTATAAGCTATGGACAACGAACACAATTGCATTTTATCAAATGGGACACCGTGACGAGATCCTGAAACCCTTTGTCATGCCATTCATTTGCCGCCATCACCTCATGTTTCAACATAATAATGCACAGCCCCATGTCGCAAGGATCTGTACACAATTCCTGGAAACTGAAAATGTCCCAGTTCTTCCATGACCTGCATAGTCATCAAACATGTCACCCATTGAGCATGTTTGGGATGCTCTGGATTGCATGTACGACAATGTGTTCCAGTTCCCGCCAATATCCAGCAACTTCGCAGAGCCATTGAAGGGGAGTGGGACAACATTCCACAGGCCACCATCAACAGCCTGATCAACTCTATGTGAAGGAGATCTGGCAACAGAGCCTTCAACTGCAAGGGGATGTTGCGATTCCACTCTGTTGTGGACTTCCCCATTGAAATGCATGACATCCGGCACAACATAACAGAGTGCTTATGGGTAATGGGAATGACACGTCATGCCTCGATCAGACTGACAGCATCTTTGCTACACCAGAAGTACATTCATTTCCAAAGGAACATTTTAGAAGATGCTCTTATCCAGAGCGACTTACAATAGTGAGTGCATATATTTTCATACTTTTGTTTCATACTGGTCCCCGTGGGAATCAAACCCACAACCCTGGTGCTGCAAGCACCATGCTCTACCAACTGAGCTACACAGTTGCAGAGCATCCTGTGTGGTGTATATGTAACAGTATAACTTTACGTCCGTCCCCTCGCCCATACCCGGGCGCGAGGCACACTATCATTCACAGGGCTCTACGCTGACCTTTTTTACAAGGAGCATAAATTGGAAAATGTCAGACACACAAAGACATTTAGGAGCACAATGAAAAATATTTTAGTTACTAAAGCTAGAATACTTCATTCTAGGCACACCGGTGCTCCTAAATAAAAATTCCAGGTTGCACAGCTAAATATTTAGGCACATATGCAAGTAAAATGGTCACACTGTTCAGCCCTGATTCATTGACACTGGCTCTCTCATTCTCTCTCCAGTTGTTCAGAGAGGATGGCAGCCTGTCTCTCAGCCCTTGAGGATGACCTGTCATGTCCCATCAGCTGTGAGATCTTCACAGACCCCGTACCTCTACTGCAGCCATAGCTTCTGCAGGACCTGCCTGGAGGCCACCTGGAAACAGGGAGGGACCCAGGACTGCTTTGTCTGTAGACAGAGGTTGCCCGGGGACAAGCCCCCTGCCAGCCTAGCCCTGCGGAAAGCATGTGAGACCCCGTGAAGGGAGAAGCAGCGCAGGGACGGCAGCCGTCCAAAAAGAAGGTCAAAGAGGAAACTACAGAGGACAACTCAAATGGAGAACCCTCACAGGCTCCAACACCCCAAACACACTTCCAAGGGCCTACACACTGTGTGTGGCCGCCACATCCAGAAGCTAGGCTTGTTCTGCCAGGAGTGTGAGTGTGTGTTGTGTGTGTGGAGTGTGTGTTGTGTGTGCCTGAGCATGTACTGTAGGCCACAGTTTCTGCTCCGTGGAGAAGGCTGCTACCCAGAGGAGGGAGGAGCTTAGAACATCACTGAAGTCCCTACAGTATCAAATGGCTGTCTTCGACAAGGCCAGACTCACCTAGGAGAAAATGGCATCTCACATCGGGGTGAAGGCCCAGCAAACAAGCTGAGGGAGGAAGAGGAGGAGAAGAGTAAAAGGATGAAGGAGAAATGGGAGGAAATTAGTAAAGGGATGTCTTCTCTGTCCAACAGAATCCTTGAGGGGGAAATACGCTGTCGGGTGATGACACTGCATTACTGCAAAGCTACAAGATCACCAAGATGAGAGCTGAGATTCTACCTTCTGATCCTCCGCTTGTCTCTGGCGCTCTGATCAACGTGGCCAAACACCTGGGCAACCTTGGCTTCAGGGTCTGGCAGAAGATGAAGAACGTTGTGCGGTACACACCTGTAATTCTGGACCCACAGCTGCATGCTCTTTCAACCTCTCAAAGATTCTGATCAGGGCCTCCCGGGTGGCGCAGTGGTCTAGAGCACTGCATCGCAGTGCTATGCTGCGCCACCAGAGTCTGGGTTCGCGCCCAGGCTCTGTCGCAGCCGGCCGCGACCGGGAGGTCCGTGGGGCGACGCACAATTGGCTTAGCGTCGTCCGGGTTAGGGAGGGTTTGGCCGGTAGGGATATCCTTGTCTCATCGCGCTCCAGCGACTCCTGTGGCGGGCCGGGCGCAGTGCGCGCTAACCGAGGGGGCGGGTGCACGGTGTTTCCTCCGACACATTGGTGCGGCTGGCTTCCGGGTTGGAGGCGCGCTGTGTTAAGAAGCAGTGCGGCTAGGTTGGGTTGTGCTTCGGAGGACGCATGACTTTCGACCTTCGTCTCTCCCGAGCCCGTACGGGAGTTGTAGCGATGAGACAAGATAGTAATTACTAGCGATTGGATACCACAAAAATTGGGGAGAAAAGGGGATAAAATGTAAAAAAAAAAAAAAATTAAAAATAAAAGAAATAAAAAAAAAAGATTCTGATCAGCCCAACCCTTGCAGAGGACAATTACTGACATGGTAGCCAATGTTTGTGTACATTATAAGGGTGTCATTGAAACTGTAATGGTATTTAAGGGTAGCAAAGATTTTATTGAACGGAAACCGTGTTTCTCCACTCAGAATACCAAGCTATCTCTGACTTCGGTGTGTTCAAAACAACAGGGAACTCAGGAAAAAACGAGGTACTACCATCCTACTGGGAAAAATCGTTTTGAACAGTCATCCAACTCGGAATTCCAAGTTGGAAACTCTGGCATCTTTCTAGAGAAACGATTTTCCAACCTGAGGATCACTGACGTTGTGATTTGACCTAGTTTTTTTCAGAGTTCCCAGTTGTCTTGAAAGCACCATTAGCCCAGAGCTCCCATGTCATGCTTTAATGCAAACTGACCCCTAGCCAATAGGCACAAGAGTAGAACAGAGTATTGAATTGGTATTATTGGTTGCTTACTCCAGTTCTGTCAGATCTATTGGTGCTTTCAAGACAACTGGGAACTCTGAAAAAAACGAGGCCATGTCATGACGTCAGTGATCTTCAGGTCGGAAAGTCTGAGTTTCGGACTTGGAATTCCAAGTTGGATATGACTAGTCAGAGCTTGTTTTTTCCCCAGAGTTCTCAGCTGTCTTGAACGCACTAAAATCAGAAGTTGGAGATTTCCGAGTTTTCAGTTGTTTTGAACGCGGCATATGCAGAGAGGCTATGCAGACGATCAGTGGTGTAGTCATTTGTAATTGACAACCAGATGCTTGAAGCTAGAGATGGGTGATAGAACAGAGGTTAGAGGTCTGGGGTCAGCTCAGTGCTGATTGGATTAAAGGGGTGTTCCAGGGGGAAGGATGTGTGGCTAAGCCCTGGTAATTCCCCTATAAATCTCTGACTGGGGCCATTTATTTATGGGGCAGGTGGTTCTTTACATTGCTTTCAGACACACTCATACAAATACACACACACTAATACTCACTAACTCACTCACTCACTCACTCACTCACTCACTCACTCACTCACTCACTCACTCACTCACTCACTCACTCACTCACTCACTCACTCACTCACTCACTCACTCACTCACTCACTCACTCACTCACTCACTCACTCACTACACCCAAATGCAGGACCCGGTAAAACTCAGACTGTCTGTCAGATTCAATTCTCGAACAAATTGTGGAAACACACACGCAACAGTTGTGAGGGGTGAATCATCAGTTTAACCTCTTCTGTCCTGGAAGGTCATTGGATTTGACCATTCATGCCCCTCTGGGTCAGTTTGGTAGAGTCCAGAGGGTGTTGAGGTGGTTTTAGCCTTATATCAGAACAATCCATCTTCATAATGGGGGAGGAGGGGGAGCCATTAAAAGGGCCGGAGAGAGATTGACAAGCAGCTGTTATTCTTAGAAACACACAGATTACTTCTTGTGTCTAGTCGGATAGTGTGTGTGTGTGTGTGTGTGTGTGTGTGTGTGTGTGTGTGTGTGTGTGTGTGTGTGTGTGTGTGTGTGTGTGTGTGTGTGTGTGTGTGTGTGTGTGTGTGTGTGTGTGTGTGTGTGTGTGTGTGTGTGTGTGTGTGTGTGTGTGTGTGATCTGCTGTCTGCAGATAGTAGCTCTGTGTCTCAGAGATAGGTGAGACACATTCATTAACAGCTCTCATTATACCCAATGGGCTCCTAGCACCCTGTCAGCCATCACACACGCAATACACTGACACATGCTCTCTCACATACAATACAATTAGCTACATGCACACACTACTAACTATAGACTGTATACACATATGAACACAGTGTAACACATCTATCTCTCCTTCTCTCTCCCCTCTCTGTCTCTGTCTCTGTCTCTCTCTATCTCTCTCCTTCTCTCTCCCCTCTGTCTCTGTCTCTGTCTCTCTCTCGCTCCTTCTCTCTCTCCTGTCTCTGTCTCTGTCTCTCTCTCCTTCTCTCTCCCATCTCTGTCTCTGTCTCTGTCCCTGTCTCTCTCTGTCTCTCTCTCTCTCTGTCTCTCTCTCTGTCTCTCTCTCTCTCTCTCTCTCTCTCTCTCTCTCTCTCAAACACTCCTCCCTCCCTCCAGACACCGTCCAACCCTCAGTAATGTGACGCCTGTTTCTCAGGCTGTAGGTTATCTCTTCTCACACACACACATATACACACACAGGGTTGGGGATCTTAAGGTCTGTCCTGACCTGCTTCTGGGCCTGGCTAACTGCCTTGATCCCCAGTAAAATTGTCATAATATTATCCTCAGCTCCCATTTCAAACAGCCTGACCGGCCACCTCCTGCGCTAACAGACAGAAAGATAGACAGAGGTGTAGAGTTCTCCTCACTCTATCCCACAATCCCTCTATCCCCCTTTCCTCTCCTAGGGCTATCAACCACATGGTTCCTTCACTCTATTCTTTTTCACTATTATTTCATTTCACTTTTACTCCACTGCTTGTGTTCAAAAGCTCTTTGGTCACACACACACGTTCTCTCTCGTAAGTGTGATGTGTCCTTGGCTAGGCTGGGCTAGCAGTGGGAGCCAGAGCCTGTAGCTAGGGCTGGTAGGAGATTGATGTGAAGAGAAAATGCCACGTTAAGGTGAGCATGGGGGGCAAACACCTGTACACACACACACACACTCGTTTGTGGTGTAGAGAAGCTGTGGTCTGATCGGAGCTGTCAGCGTGTGAAGAGAAGCCCTGGGTGGGATGGACAGAACATGACAGCTCAAGACAAGAGAGAGGGAGAGAGATTGAAAGGGGATGTAACAAAATGTTTGGTGTGCTGTCGATGTGGACACAAAATATTTAATGTGCTGGCACTTCATATAACACACACACCATAATGACAGGGACTACAGTGGCAGGTCAGAAACTGTTATCAATGACAGAGACAAAATAACTTGTTTTGCTGCAGATCACTCAGGTTCTTCCTCTCTCTCTTTCTCTGTGTGATGTTTATGTGTACACGGTCCAAACAGAGGATGAAAGACTGATGAATCAGAGGAACACACAGAGCAGAAGGTCAAGACTGGGAATTGTGATGATGTAATGCTCTTGTGTGTGGGTGTGTGTGAGATGGTGGCTCCTGTATCTCCTCCCCTCCATCTCTCTCCCTCTCCATCACTTTCGACCAGAGAGAAATACACACCCAATTAAAGATGACGAATATAGTCAGTATTGTGGCCAATATGAGAATCAAACCTACAACCCTGGTATTTCATGCTCTATGTAACCCCCTGGGTCATTTGAAGCGTCCAGTTCTGGCCAGGAAAATTCAAGCGGAAATGAAGTGTTCAGAAAGTGACCCTTAATGATGCGTTCAAGAATAACAGAGACAAAGCTCTTTATTAAACCCACGCACACAGCTGCTGCTTCCACAGAAGGTGCGTTCACAACCACTAAGAGCGAGGCTGATGTGTCAAGTGGGGTTCAAATGCATTAAACGAAGCATGAAATAAAACAGTGTTTGTCGGAAGAGAAATCCCTAAAGTGACCTGTGATAGCACATATCACATTACAAATGAGAGGAGAGGAGAAAGGAGAAAGGAGGAGAGGGGGAAGAGGAAAATTCATATACGTTTCCATGGTAATGGGCAAGCAACGACAGCCCCTTAGGCTCGGAGATGGAGAGAGGAAAGAGAGGGGTGAGAAAGTAAGAAAAGGGGTGATACACAGAGGGAGAAAGTGGCAGGCGAGTCAGAGAGATCCTTGTTTTATCAAAGTGAGATGTCTGTGTAGTGAATCGTGAGAGTGGAATGCTGGGACAGACAGTATAGAACCAGTGCGTGTACAGTATTGTATTCTACAAGTATACACACACACACACAGACACACACACAGATCCTTGGCATGTCTCAAGGCCGCGTGTTAGTACACAGCAAATTGGCCAGTGTTACCTAGTGTTGATTTTTCAGTGTAAAATTTCTAGTGTTGATTCAGGTGTTAAATTAACTCCGTAAGTGGTACATTAACAATCATTGGTGTAAAATAACTCCAGTGTAGGTATTGATGACCAGTGTTAAACCATAACACACATTTTCCATAACCATAACACACACGAAATTGCATTGTTGTTCACTACTATGTTGTAGTTCCCAAGGTACAGTGGTACGGTGCATTCGGAAAGTATTCAGACCCCTGACTTTTTCCACATTTTGTTACATTACAGGCTTATTCTAAAATGGATAGACATTTTTTAAATGTCCTCATCAATCAATCTACATACAATACCCCATAGTGACAAAGTGAAAACAGCTTTTTTGAAATGTTTTCTAATTTATTAAAAATAAAACACTGAAATGCCTTATTTACATAAGTATTCAGCCCTTTACTCTGAGCCTCGAAATGTAGCTCAAGTGCATCCTGTTTCCATTGATCATCCTTGAGATGTTTCTACAACTTGATTGGAGTCCACCTGTGGTAAATCCAATTGATTGGACATGACTTGGAAAGGCACACACCTGTCCCACAGTTGACAGTGCATCTCAGCGCAAAAACCAAGCCATGTTGTTGAAGGAATTGTCTGTAGAGCCCCGAGACAGGATTATGTTGAGGCACAGATCTGGGGAAGGGTACCAAAACATTTCTGCAGCATTGCAAGTCCCCAAGAAAACAGTGGCCTCAATCATTCTTAAATGTAAGAAGTTTGGAACCACCAGGACTCTTCCTAGAGATGGCCGCCCGGAGCAATCGGGGGAGAGGGCTGCCTCGCTTCTAGTCCTTAGGAAACTTTGCAGTATTTGGTTTTTTAATGTATTCTTTCTTCCATTGTTAGCCCAGGAAATCTTAAGTGTTATTACATACAGCCGGGAAGAACTATTGGATATCAGAGCGACGTCAACAACAGCACTATGACCAGGAATACGACTTTCCCGAAGCGGATCCTTTGTCCGCACCACCCAGGGCATTTGAACTGATTCCAGAGGCCGACCCAAAACAACGCCGCCAGAGAAGAGGGAGACGGAGCGGCCTTCTGGTCAGACTTAGGAGGCGCGCACACCTCCCACCGCTTCCGAGTATATTACTCGCTAATATCCAGTCCCTAGATAACAAGGTCGACGAAATCAGGGCAAGGGTTTCTTTCCAGAGAGACATCAGAGATTATAACACACTCTGTTTCATGGAAACATGGCTCTCTCGGGATATGCTGTCAGAGTTGGTACAGCCACCTGGATTCTCGGTGCATAGCGCCAACAGGAATAAACATCTCCCCGGGAAGAAGAAGGGTGGGGGTGTATGTTTCATGATTAACAACTCATGGTGTAATTGTAACAATATACAGGAACTCAAGTCCTTTTGTTCACCTGACCTAGAATTCGTCACAATCAAATGCCGACCATATTATCTCACAAGAGAATTCTCTTTGGTTATTGTCACAGCCGTGTATATCCCCCCTCAAGCCGATATCACCACGTCCCTCAAGGAACTTCACTGGACTTTATGCAAACTGGAAACTATGTATGCTGAGGCTGCATTTATTGTAGCTGGGGATTTTAACAAAGCAAATTTGAGAACAAGACTACCTAAATTCTATCAGCATATCGACTGTAGCACTCGCGCTGGAAAAACACTGGACCACTGTCAAGTTTGTGCGCTACTGGTACGAAGTCAGGTGTAGGAGAGCAGAGAGTTGTGATCAGGCGCACTTTATTTGGCAGAAGTGTAACAGTATAACTTTAAACCGTCCCCTCGCCCCGACACGGGCGCGAACCAGGGACCCTCTGCACACATCAACAACGGTCGCCCACGAAGCGTCGTTACCCATCGCTCCACAAAAGCAGAGCAAGGGGCAACACTACTTCTAGGTTTCAGAGCAAGTGACGTAACTGATTGAAACGCTATTAGCGCGTACCCGCTAACTAGCTAGCCATTTCACATCCGTTACACTCACCCCCCTTTCAACCTCCTCCTTTTCCGCAGCAACCAGTGATCCGGGTCAACAGCATCAATGTAACAGTATAACTTTAGACCGTCCCCTCGCCCCGACACGGGCGCGAACCAGGGACTCTCTGCACACATCAACAACAGTCACCCACGAAGCATCGTTACCCATCGCTCCACAAAAGCCGCGGCCCTTGCAGAGCAAGGGGCAACACTACTTCTAGGTTTCAGAGCAAGTGACGTAACTGATTGAAACGCTAGTAGCGCGTACCCGCTAACTAGCTAGCCATTTCACATCCATTACACTCACCCCCCTTTCAACCTCCTCCTTTTCCGCAGCAACCAGTGATCCGGGTCAACAGCATCAATGTAACAGTATAACTTTAAACCGTCCACAAAAGACAGACGCAACTGCGTGAAAAACCTCCAGC
The DNA here is from genome assembly GCF_045679555.1 of Salvelinus alpinus. NCBI lineage: Eukaryota > Metazoa > Chordata > Actinopteri > Salmoniformes > Salmonidae > Salvelinus > Salvelinus alpinus. The sequence continues at coordinate 103,038,576 of NC_092086.1, forward strand.
CAATGGCAAAAGTGAATAAGCGCGAAAACACTCACAATAATACAAATGTATGACAATAAACATACTACGGGTCAAAACACGATACCCGGGGAACAACCAGTCTGACGCGTAACACTAAACACATAACAAAAACAATTCCACACAAAGACATGGGGGGAACAGAGGAATATAAATATGCAGTGTAATTAGGGAATGTAAACCAGGTGTGCGGAAACAAGACAAAACAAATGGAACAATGAAAAATGGAACGGTGACCGCCGAACGCCGCCCGGACAAGGAGGGGAGCCGACTTCGGCGGAAGTCGTGACAACCACTGTTACTCTAACTTCCGCGATGCATACAAGGCCCTCAACCGCCCTCCTTTCAGCAAATCTGACCACGAATCCATTTTCCTCCTCCCTTCCTATAGAAATTTAAACAGGAAGTACCCGTGCTAAGGACTATTCAACACTGGTCTGACCAATTGGAATCCACGCTTCAAGATTGTTTTGATCACGCGGACTGGGATATGTTCCGGGTAACCTCAGAGAATAATATTGACTTATACGCTGATTCGGTAAGTGAGTTGTGTATAGGAGATGTTGTACCTACTGTGACTATTAAAACCTACCCTAACCAGAAACCGTGGATAGATTGGGGCATCAGTGCAAAACTAAAAGCGAGAACCACAGCATTTAACCATGGAACGGTGACTGGGAATATGACTGAATATAAACTGTGGCAGACCAGGGGGTTTGGTCAAGACGTTTACATAGATCAGACACGGACAGAGTATGATTAGCTCGGTTTCAAGGGTGTTTATTAAATAATAAATCAAAAAGAAAAGAAAAGAAAAGACCCTCTCCGGGATACCTTCTCCTGGGCTCCGGGTCTTCCTGTATCCTGTCGGGCACGCAAACTCAACTCCCTCGGCTTAGCTCCGTATCCAACCACATGGAAGTCACCTCACTTCCCCTCGTCCTCTCCCTGTGTGCTGCCCTTCTGGGAGCTTTATGGGCCTCACACAGCTGGTGAGCAATCCGCCCTTGATTACTCACCAGCTCCCAATCAGCCCCAATTAGTCCTGTCCGGAGAGCCCGTCGAGACCTGGCACGTCCAGCAGATGGAGCCACCGCCTCGTGATGTATACTCCATCTGTTACCAGGCCTCGACAAGTCTCCCCCTGGTGGCTGACCTGCTGTACGCCACAAAACAGTGTAGGTATTCCCTCCGCAAGGCAATCAAACAAGCAAAATGTCAGCATAGAGACAAAGTAGAGTCGCAATTCAACGGCTCAGACACGAGACGTATGTGGCAGGGTCTACCAACTATCACAGACTACAAAAGGAAAACCAGCCACGTCACGGACACCGACGTCTTGAGTCTTGCTCCAGACAAACTAAACACCTTTTTGCCCGCTTTGAGGATAATACAGTGGCACCAACGCGGCCCGCTACCAAGGACTGTGGGCTCTCCTCCGTGGCCGATGTGAGTAAGACATTTAAACATGTTAACCCTCGCAAGGTTGCCGGCCCAGACGGCATCCCTAGCCACGTCCTCAGAGCATGCGCAAACCAGCTGGCTGGTGTGTTTACGAACATATTCAATCTCTCCCTATCCCAGTCTGCTGTCCCCACATGCTTCAAGATGGCCACCATTGTTCCTATATCCAAGAATGCAAAGGTAACTGGACTAAATGACTATTGTCCCGTAGCACTCCCTTCTCTCATCATGAAGTGCTTTGAGAGACTAGTCAAGGATCATATCACCTTCACCTTACGTGTCACCCTAGACCCACTTCAATTTGCTTACCGCCCCAATAGGTCCACAGACGATGCAATCACCATCACACTGCACACTGCCCTCTCCCATCTGGACAAGAGGAATACCTATGTAAGAATGCTGATCATTGATTATTGCTCAGCATTCAACCCCATAGTACCCTCCAAGCTCATCCTTAAAGCTTGAGGCCCTGGGTCTCAACCCCGCCCTGTGCAATTGGATCCTGGACTTCCTGACGGGTCGCACCCAGGTGGTGAAGGTAGGAAACAACATCTCCACTTCGCTGACCCTCAACACTGGGGCCCCAAAAGGGTGCATGCTCAGCCCCCTCCTGTACTCCCTGTTCACCCATGACTGCGTGGCCATGCACACCTCCAACTCAATCATCAAGTTTGCAGATGACACAACAGTAGTAGGCTTGATTACCAACAACAACGAGACAGCCTACAGGGAGGAGGTGAGGGCACTCAGAGTGTGGTGTCAGGAAAATAACCTCTTACTCAACGTCAACAACACCAGAGAGATGATTGTGAACTTCAGGAAACAGCAGAGGGAGCACCCCCCTATCCACATTGACAGGACAAATCAAACTTTATTTGCCACATGCGCCGAATACAACAAGTGTAGACTTTACCGTGAAATGCTTACTTACAAGCCCTTCACCAACAGTGCAGTTGAAGAAGAATAAAATATTTACCAAGTAGGCTAAAATAAAAAGTAATAATAAAAAGTAACACAAGAAGAATAAGAATAACGAGGCTATATACAGGGGGCACCGGTACCAGTGTGCAGGGCTACAGGCTAGTTGAGGTAATCTGTACATGTAGGTGGGAGCGAAGTGACTATGCATAGGTAACAAACAAAAAGCGAGTAGCAGCAGTGTACGGGGGGGGGGGGGTCAAAGTAAATTGTCCGGTGGCAATTTTTATGAATTGTTCAGCAGTCTAATGGCTTGGAGGTAGAAGCTGTTGAGGAGCCTTTTGGTCCTAGACTTGGCGCTCCGGTACAGCTTGCCGTGCGGTAGCAGAGAAAACAGTCTATAACTTGGGTGACTGGATTCTCTGACAATTTTATGGGTTTTCCGCTGACACCGCCTCTTATATAGGTCCTGGATGGCAGGAAGCTTGGCCCCAGTGATGTACTGGGCCGTTCGCACTACCCTCTATAGCGCCTTTCAGTCAGATGCCGAGCAGTTGCCATACCAGGCAGTGATGCAACCAGTCAGGATGTTTTCGATGGTGCAACTGTAGAACATTTTGAGGATCTGGGGGCCCATGACAAATCTTTTCAGTCTCCTAAGGGGGAAAAGATTTTGTCTTGCCCTCTTCATGGTTCGTTGGTGATGTGGACACCAAGGAACTTGAAACTCTCGAACCGCTCCACTACAGATGTTAATGGGGGCCTGTTCGGCCCACATTTTCCTGTAGTCCACGATCAGCTCCTTTGTCTTGCTCACATTGAGGGAGAGGTTGTTGTCCTGGCACCACACTGCCAGTTCTCTGACCTCCTCCCTATAGGCGGTCTCATTGTTGTCAGTGATCAGGCCTACCACTGTTGTGTCGTCAGCAAACTTAATGATGGTGTTGGAGTCGTGTTTGGCCACGCAGTCGTGGGTGAACAGGGAATACAGGAGGAGACTAAGTACACACCCCTGAGGGGCCTCAGTGTTAAGGATCGCTGAGCTGTAGTCGATGAACAGCATTCTCACATAGATGTTCCTTTTGTCCAGGTGAGAAAGAGCAGTGTGGAGTGCAATTGAGATTGCATCATCTGTGGATCTGTTTGGGCGGTATGCGAATTGGAGTGGGTCTAGGGTGTCCGGGAGGATGCTGTTGATGTGAGCCATGACCAGCCTTTCAAAGCACTTCATGGCTACCGACGTGAGTGCAACGGGGTGGTAATCATTTAGGCAGGTTACCTTCGCTTCCTTGGGCACAGGGACTATGGTGGTCTGCTTGAAACATGTAGGTATTACAGACTCGGTCAGGGAGAGATTGAAAATGTCAGTGAAGACACTTGACAGTTGGTCCGCGCATGCTTTGAGTACACGTCTTGGTAATCCGTCTGGCCCAGCGGCTTTGTGAATGTTGATCTGTTTAAAGGTTTTTATTCACATCGGCTACCGAGAGTGTATTCACACAGTCATCCAGAACAGCTGGTGCTCTCATGCATGCTTCAGTGTTGCTTAACTCGAAGCGAGCATAAAAGGCATTTAGCTCATCTGGTAGGGTCGCGTCACTGGGCAGCTCGCGTCTGGGTATCCCTTTGTAGTCCATAATAGTTTTCAAGCCCTGCCACATCCGACGAGCGTCAGAGCCGGTGTAGTAGGATTCAATCATAATCCTGTATTGACGCTTTGCTTGTTTGGTGATTTGTCTGAGGGCATAGCGGGATTTCTTATAAACGTCCGGGTTAGTCTCCTGCTCCTTGAAAGCGGCAGCTCTAGCCTTTAGCTCAATGCGGATGTTGCCCATAATCTATGGTTTCTGGTTGGGATATGTACGTATGGTCACTGTGGGGATGACGTCATCGATGCACTTATTGATGAAGCCGATGACTGAGGTGGTGTATTCCTCAATGCCATTGGATGAATCCCAGAACGTATTCCAATCTGTGCTAGCAAAACAGTCCTGTAGTGTAGCATCCGCGTCATCTGACCACTTCCGTATTGAGCGAGTCACTGGTACTTCCTGCTTTAGTTTTTGCTTGTAAGCAGGAATCAGGAGGATATAATTGTGGTCAGATTTGCCAAATGGAGGGCGGGGGAGAGCTTTGTATCCATCTCTGTGTGTGGAGTAAAGGTGTTCCAGGATTATATTTTCCCTGGTTGCACATGTGACATGCTGGTAAAAATTGGGTCAAACTGATTTAAGTTTGCCTGCATTAAAGTCCCCGGCCACTAGGAGCGGCACTTCTGGGTGAGCATTTTCTTCTTTGCTTATGACCTTATGGAGTTGGTTGAGAGCGGTCTTAATGCCAGCTTCGCTTTGTGGTGGTAAATAGGCGGCTACGAACAATACAGATGAGAACTCTCTTGGTAGATAGTGTGGTCGACAACTTATCATAAGGTACTCTACCTCAGGCGAGCGATACCTCGAGACTTCTTCAATATTAGACATTGCGCACCATCTGTTATTGACAAAAAGACACACACCCACCCCTCGCCTTACCAGAGGTAGCGTTTCTGTTCTGCCGGTGCATGGAAAATCCCGCCAGCTCTATATTGTCCGTTTCTTAGTTCAGCCACGTCTCGGTGAAACATAAAATGTTACAGTTTTTAATGTCCCGTTGGTAGGATAATCTTAATAGTAGGTCATCAATTTGATTTTCTAACGATTGCCCGTTAACAAGGAGAATGGAAGGCATTGGAAGTTTACTAGCTCGCCTCTGGCTTCTCAGAAGGATCCCCGATCTGCGTCCCCTTTTCTGAAGTCTTTTCTTCAAGCAAAAGGCGTGGATCTGGGCATGTTCCAGTGAAAGCATGATATCCTTCTCGTCGGACTCGTTAAAGGAAAAGGTTTCTTCCAGTCCGTGGTGAGTAATCGCTTTTCTGATGTACAGAAGTTATTTTCGGTCATAAGAGATGGTAGCAGAAACATTATGTACACAATAAGTTAAAAAATAAGTTACACAAAACGCAAAAAAAAGAACAAAATTGCACAATTGGTTGGGAGAATGTAAAACGTCAGCAGTGTTCTTTGGTGCCATCTTAGGTTTGACAGCAGCGAAGAAGGTGGACAGTTTTAAATTCCTCGGCGTACGCATCACTGACTAACTGAAATGGTCCACCCACATAGACAGTGTGGTGAAGATGGCGCAAGAGCGCTTCTTCAACCTCAGTAGGCTGAAGAAATTTGGCTTGTCACCTGAAACACTCACAGACTTTTACAGATGCACAATTGAGAACATCCTGTCGGGCTGTATCACCGCCTGGTATGGCAACTGCACCACCCACAACTGCAGAGCTCTCCAGAGGGTGGTGCGGTCTGCACAACGCATCACCGGGGGAAAACTACCTGCCCTCCAGAACACCTACAGCACCCGATGTCACAGGAAGGCCCAAAAGATTATCAAGGACAATAACCACCCAAGCCACTGCCTGTTCACCTCGCTACCATCCAGATGGCGAGGTCAGTATAGGTGCATCAAAGCTGGGACAGAGAGACTGTAAAACAGCTTCTATCTCAAGGCCATCACACTGTTAAACAGCCATCACTAGCACAGATAAGTTGCTGCCTACATACAGACATTAAATCATTGGCCACTTTAATAAATGGAACACTTTAATAATGCCACTTTAATAATGTTTACATATCTTGCATTACTCATCTCATATGTATATACTGTATTCTATACTATCTATTGCATCTTAGCCTATGCCGCTCTGTCATTGCTCATCCATATATGTATATTTATATATTCTTATTCCATTCCTTTACTTAGATTTGTGTGTATTAGGTATTTGTTGTGGAATTGTTAGATATTACTTGTTAGATATTGCTGCACTGTTGGAACTAAAAGCACAAGCATTTCGCTACACTCACAATAACATCTGCTAACCATGTGTATGTGACCAATAAAATTTAATTTGGTCAGGGAGGTGACCAAGAACCCGATGGTCACTCTGACAGAGCCCCAGAGTCCCTCTGTGGAGATGGGAGAACCTTCCAGAAGGACAACCATCTCTGCAGCACTCCACCAATCAGGCTTTTATGGTAGAGTGGCCAGACGGAAGCCACTCCTCAATAAAAGGCATATGACAGCCCACTTGGAAGTTTGCCAAAAGGCACCTAAAGACTCTCAGACCACGAGAAACAAGATTCTCTGGTCTCTTGAAACCAAGATTGATCTCTTTGGCCTGAATACCAAGCATAACTGTTGTCTTCAGTAATATGGTATCGTAGCTCAGTTGAGTATTGAATACTGTTGCTTTAAGAATGTATCAGGAAAGTTGTGCGTGAATGGAGGTGTGAGGATTGGAGGAGTGAGTTTTGTACGAGTTGTTAACATGTTGACATGAAGTAAAGACGTTCAGTTTAATTGCACAATAAAGCATTTGTAACATTTGGCGACGAGGATGGCCGAGTTTAACTTAACTCCACCATCTCCATTTCTCCCGGTCCCTGTAGATCTACCTGTTCCATGGAATCGCTGATTTCAATCATTTCAGTTGTATATGGTCGCTAGCAATCTGCATGGAGCTGCCGACGGACGAAAAAAGGTGATTCTACTCCACTGTCTTAGCGCTGAGGGACAACATGTCTTTTCCACTCCACAGTCAGTGGATATCAAGTTTGCATCGGCAGTCCAAGCTCTCGAGGAACACTACAGTGGCTCATGCAGTGTGATTGTACTGTCCTCCATATGCGTTACTGTGCATATTTTGACAGCAAGAAAAATGCCTTCATATCAATAATCCTCAAAGCATGATCTCCATGTTCACAAGATTATATTAAGTTGAAACAGAGACAATAATGCCTGCATAAGACAATGTAATCTGTCCTAAAATACAAACTACATCTTTTTTTTTTTTTTTCACCTTAATTTAACCAGGTAGGCCAGTTGAGAACAAGTTCTCATTTACAACTGCAACCTGGCCAAGATAAAGCAAAGCAGTGCGATACAAACAACAACACAGAGTTACACATGGAATTAACAAACGTACAGTCAATAACGCAATAGAAAAGTCAATATACAATGTGTGTAAATGAAGTACGATTAGGGAGGTAAGGCAATAAATAGGCCATAGAGGTGAAGTAATTACAATTTAGTAATTAAACACTGGAGTGATAGATGTGCTGAAGATGAATGTGCAAGTAGAGATACTGGGGTGCAAAGGAGCAAAGGAATAAATAACAATATAGGGATGATGCAGTTGGGTGGGCTATTTACAGATGGGCTATGTACAGGTGCAATGATCTGTAAACTGCTCTGACAGCTGATGCTTAAAGTTAGTGAGGGAGATATGACCCTCCAGCTTCAGTGATTTTTGCAATTTGTTCCAGTCATTGGCAGCAGAGAACGATCCAAGCTGCTTGGGTGAAGTTGTTGTCTTCAGTGTGGACACTTGGGGGCGAACGTCAGCATCTGAGGAGGGGTTGATGAGCTCAAAAGCATCCCTTTCAAGACTGAGAGACTGGCTTGTCAGAAACGCTTGGCCAGAGAGCCAGGTTGTGTCTTTTTATACATTTTTTATTTCACCTTTATTTAGCCAGGTGTCTGAGAGGTAAGCTGCAGGGATTAATCTCGTCGCGGGGTTCAGATCTGTAGGTACATAGCACCACTGTTCTGGACGAGTAGATCTCCTTATCCGATGGACTCAATTGCTGACATAGACGTAGAAACGCCGGGTCTCATTGTAGATGTAGCCTAACACCACCTCGCTGTCTGTGTGGAAGGTTGTATCATCAAGCTCAATGTCTATTTCTGAGGAGAAGAGCTCAGGCCAACTCGACTGCCAAGACTGCTGCGCAGAGTTCCAACCTTGGAATCGTGTGTTCTAGGCGTGGCGTCAGTTTTGCTTTATCCATAACAAAGCCCATGTGACTCAATCCTTTGACGCCCGTCACTTTGAGGAAGGCAACTGTGGCTATTGCCTTTGTGGATGAATATGCATAGTTCTCTTTGTCTCGCTTCTGAGGGTGAGACATTAGTGTAGGCCCTAGGGATATGGAGGTTACATAGCTCTATCAAAGACTCTCTCCATGCAACCCATGGCTCCTCCATTTCTGGAGGCAGGGGGGAGTCCCATTCGCCATTGGCCATTGTGAGCTCCCTGACAATAGACATGCCTTGAATGGTGACAGGGGCCACAAATCCCAGTGGGTCGTACAGACTGTTCAGAGTTGATAGCACTCCTCGGCGTGTGAAGGGCTTCTCATCTTTGGCTACCTTGAAGGTGAAAGTGTCGGCCCTGAGGTCCCAGTTGAGACCCAAGCTGCGCTGCATAGGCAGAGTGTCTCACCCTATGTCGAGATCTTTGAAGAAATAGAAAACATAGACTTTCCCACCCGAGTCACACCCTGACCTAACCAAACATAGAGAATAAAAAAGATCTCTAAGGTCAGGGCGTAACAGTAACCCCCCCCCCAAAGGTGCGGACTCCGGCCGCAAACCTGAACCTATAGGGGAGGGTCCGGGTGAGCATCTACTCTCGGTGGGGGCTCCGGTGTGGGACGCAGACCCCGCTCCGCTTGAGGCTCCCCCCACTTCGGTGGCGCCTCTGGTGCAAGGATCGTCGCCGGGGCCTCAGGACCGTAGATTGTCGCTGCAGGCTCTTGACTGGGGACCGTCGCTGGAGGCTCCGGACTGGGGACCATCCAGGGTCCTTCTCCATCCAGGATTTCCTCCCATGTCCACTCCTCCTGGCCACGCTGCTTGGTCCGTTTTTGGTGGGATCTTCTGTTACGGCTCTCGTCGAAAGGAGTGGACCAAAGCGCAGCGTGGAAAGTGGTCATGATTATTTATTTTTTTAAACACTCAAACAAAATAACCAAAGTGAAAACGAAAGCGCACAGTTCTGTCATGTACAGACACGAAACAGAAAACAAGATCCCACAAAACCCAAAAGGAAAATGACAACTTATATGTGATCCCCAATCAGAGACAACGATAGACAGCTGCCTCTGATTTGGAACCACACACGGCCAAAAACAAAGTAATAGAAAACATAGACTTTCTCACCCGAGTCACACCCTGACCTAACCAAACATAGAGAATAAAAAGGTTCTCTAAGGTCAGGGCGTGACAACTGCGTTCATAACACACAGGCGGCTGTTCAGGTACAAATACATTACCATTCAGACTCAGCTCTAAGCACAGCTGTTTCCAGAATATTATGACTCTTCTCCTGGCAGGCATTCCTTGAGTGTCAATCTATCTGGATGACATAGTGGTGCACAGTGCATCACAGACAGAGCACGATTCTCGCTTGCAGCAGGTGTTTCGTCAACTCTTTGAGAACGGCGCCAGACTCAACACTGAAAAGTGTGTGTTCGGGGTGTCAGACATTGAGTACCTAGGATACAGGCTCTCCAGCCAAGGCAGCATTGCATGTGGGCGTGCGAGCGCTGGCACTGATATGACAGCACTGCTGGCCACACAGAGCTCCGGACACAAGCCTCTATGGCTTTTCAGATGGGCAGACCGTCTGAACCAGTACAATTTCAATCTTGAGTTCACCTCGGGACGCCATTATTTTGTGGCTGACCTGCTGTCCAGGGCGATCTCACCTGCATCAATGGTGTGCATGGCAACAGAGGGGGATGCAACAGAGGGGGACGACGACAACTGGGTCCACATGCTAAATGGCCCACTAGAAGCTACAGTCACAATGCAGGAACTCATTGGCATCACAGGCATCACAGGATGACAAGCTGCTCACAAGGCTTTGCACCTACATCAGGGAAGGATGGCCTGCTATGGTGGACGGAGCCTACTGCCATTCTACAGAGTGAGAGATGAGCTCTCATGCTTGGAGGAAGCGTGAATCGCCAGAGGACATCGCATACTGATTCCAGAGGTCCTGAAAGCGTGAGTGCTTCGCATGGCACATGAGGGGTACCTGGGCATCGTTAAGGTGAAGCAACGATGTAGGGACACGGTCTGGTGGAAAAATATTGACAGAGACATTGAGTCCCTTGTGAAGGACTGCACAGTATGAGAGTGGGAAATCGGACAGACCCACTCCAGCACCCCTGACACCAGTGGAATGGCCAAATGCTCCCTGGGATCACCTGGAGGAGGATATCTGTGGAGAGTTGCACGGGGCCCCAGCACATTCAAGATACCTACTGGTCATTCATGACTTGCATTCAAAATGGGCAGAAGTCATGCCGTTGTCCTCTACCACCTCAGAGATGATCATCCAAACACTGGATAAGATGTTCTGTCAGTGGGGGTTGCCCAGCACCATTACGACAGACAATGGCCCCCAGTCTGTCTCGAATTATCTGTCTGTGTACCTTGAAAAGTAATCCATCAATTACATCCGGATGGCTGTGTACCACCCTCAAGCAAACGGGAATATGGGCCAATTTGGCTGAGGGATGACCTTTTGATGTGGCTCTGTGCCTTACACTACTCCACATCAACGCTACCAAGTACTTCACAACTGGGGTGTCTCCTGCCTCCCTGATGATTGGCAAGGAACTGAAACTCCCTTTGGACTGCCTCTGCCAAAAACAAAAGAACAAGCCTGCTGCAGCAAGGCAAGCCTATGTTGGAGCGGCACAGCAATGGATGAAACATCTTTATGACACAGCTCACAGAGTGAAACAACCAAGCCTGAAGGCCCAGGACTGGGTGAGGATCAGAACTGACAACCGTCGGAACAGGCTCTCCTCATTTTGGTCCAAGCACCTGAGAGTGGAACGACAGCTCGGGCCTGCAACATTCCAACTTCAGAATGGATCCCGCTGGCATGCAAATCACCTCAGAAAGGTCCATTCCCTGTGGGGGATCCTTTCCTGACCCGTCTGTCCACAACTCACCATGGGCAGGAGCAAGGTCAAGGGGCTCATGCACCTCCACCCCTACACCAGGCTCAGTTCAGGGCCCTTCCACCAGTCAGGCATCAAATGCCTGCACTTCCCCTGCCGACAGCCGTACCTCTGAACACTGGGAGATCCCAACGGGTTATAGCTCCTCCTTCGTTGCTTAAAGACCATGTCAACTAGAGCGGGGAGGGTTAGGGGGGGGGATGTTGTGTTCAGTAATATGGTGTCGTAGCTCAGTTGAGTATTGAATATTGTAGCTTTAAGAATGTATCAGTTACGTTGTGCGTGAATGGAGGTGTGAGGATTGGATGAGTGAGTTTTGTACGAGTTGCTAACATGTTGATCTGAAGTAAAGACGTTCAGTTTAATTGCACAACAATCCTCCGTATATTTGTAACAGTAACGTCTGGAGGAAACCTGGCACCATCCCTACGGTGAAGCATGGTGGTGGCAGCATCATGCTGTGGGGATGTTTTTCAGCAGCAGGGACTGGGAGACTAGTCAGGATCGAGGGAAAGATGAATGGAGCAAAGTACAAAGAGATCCTTAATGAAATCCTGCTACAGAGCACTTAGGACCTCAGACTTGGGAAAGGTTCACCTTCCAACAGGACAATGACCCTAAGCACACAGTCAAGACAATGCAGGAGTGGCTTCGAGACAAGTCTCTGAATGTCCTTGAGTGGCCCAGCCAGAGAATGGACTTGAACCCGATCGAACATCTCTGGAGAGACCTGAAAATAGCTGTGCAGCGATGCTCCCCATCCAACCTGACAGAGCTTGAGAGGATCTGCAGAGAAGAATGGGAGAAACTCCCCAAATACAGGTGTGCAAAGCTTGTAGCATCATACCCAAGAAGACTCAAGGCTGTAATCGCTGCCAAAGGTGCTTCCACAAAGTACTGAGTAAATGCGTTTTTCAATGATGTTAAAGGTAATTATGATGCAACTATGATGGTGCAACGATATGGATTACAATTATCATCATGAATAGACACTCAACCATGCAAATTGGCGGGGTTATTATTTATTTGGACATCACACATTATAGTCTTACTCTAATACAGACATCGTCCACACTCTCACTAAATCACATCCAATATCATACACATCGACTTACTCAAGTTTATTACACACATAATATCTTATCTCAATTTTCTAACATCTGTTGTGGCATTGGCTCACAGGCAAACAGGCAAGGGAATAAAACATATATTGCTAGAACCTATTTCTTGAATCCCTAATATCAGACATTTGAAAGCTCTAGTTTTGACCGTCATAATACCTCTGATGGCAGTAACTTTACAAGCACTAATTATGGTCAATTTAGACTGAGAATAGTATCTAGTTATGGGTAAGGTGTGAAATAAGTATAGCAAGTTATAATTGTAATGGTTTAGCAGATTATAAAAAAAGAAGATCAGTCTTTACGTGGCTAAAATAAAAGGAATATAATATATACTGTTTACAGGATACTCACTCTACATCCTTAGATGAAGTTGCGTGGGAAAAGAAATGGGGTGGTGAAATAATTTTCTGTCAAAGGTTGTAAAGTAATTTTGTAATTTTCTGTCAAATCTTTAAAAATATATATTTGTATGTTTTTTTTGTGTGTGTGTGTGTGTGTGTGTGTGTGTGTGTATGTATGTGTATGTATGTGTATATATATGTGTATATATATGTGTATATGTATGTATGTATATGTATATATACAGTGGGGAGAACAAGTATTTGATACACTGCCGATTTTGCAGGTTTTCCGACTGTAATTCATGCCCTGAACCAGGACGATTCTAACTTCCTGAATAAGGAAATATCTCTTGAAGAAATTCGAGAAACAATTAAATCTCTAAAGAGTGGCAAGACCCCGGGCCCAGATGGATACCTTGGTGAATTATATAAAACATTCAGCAACATGCTCTCTCCCTACCTGCACAAAATGTTGGTTCAAGCCAATCAGGATGGAGCTCTCCCATCTACTTTGGATGAAGCATTCATTACAGATATACATAAGAAGGGTAAAGATCCGGAAGAGGTAGGGTCATACAGACCATTGTTCTGTATGTCTTGTTTTGTAATATTTGTTTTGTACCCAGAACTCTGGGTCTTGTTGTTTCTGTCTGCTCTTTTATGTTTAGATAAGAATTGTATACCTGTCTTTTATACCTATACACCATTCTTGTGTGTGTTCAATAAAAATGAAGAATGATCTAGCCACCGAGATTCTACACCTGCATTGCTTGCTGTTTGAGGTTTTAGGCTGGGTTTCTGTACAGCACTTTGAGATATCAGCTGATGTAAGAAGGGCTTTAAAATACATTTGATTTGATTTGTTTTGATCTAATGTAATCTATTACAAAATAAAGCAAACTGGATGGACTATGGAGAAAAATGCACAAAATTCTTCCTGAATCTCCAACACAGGAACGCTAACAAAAGTAATTTGCAGAAACTCGTTACTGAAGAAGGAGTCATCTATGATTCTCCAAATGATATTTTAAAAGAGGAAGCTAAATATTTTAAGCAGATGTTCTCTTTTCCATCTCATCCTCTCCCACTGAATGAAGATTACGGTAAAGAATTCTTTCCAAATAATAAAAAAAATGGAAAATTAACTAATGTACAGAAAGTTAAGTGCGAAGGCCAAATTACAGAGGAAGAACTTTGAGGCTATTAAATCCTTTCAGTCTGGAAAAACCCCAGGTCTTGATGGCATACCGGTAGAGGTATATCATGTCACGCCTGCTCCCGCTCTTCCCCCTGGCGCTCGAGGGCTCCAGGCTGACCTACATCACGCACTCCTGCCATCATCTATTACGCACACCTGCCTTCCCTCGTCACGCGCATCAGCGATATTGGACTCACCTGGACTCACCTGTTTATTACCTCCCCTATATTTGTCAGTTCCCCTGCTGTTGCATTAATTTGATTTTTTCCTGTGTTACCCGTGTGCTGACGCTGTTCCTGTCTCGTTCCATGTCCGTTCCATATTAAATGTTTGACTCCCCGTACCTGCTTCGCCTCTCCAGCGTCATCCCTGTGACATATCAAGCCTTTTTTGATATACTAAAAGCTCCATTGTTAGATTGTTTTAACTACTCCTATAGAAATGGTAGTCTGTCAGGTACTCAGCAGGAAGGTCTGATTTCACTATTACTAAAACAAGACCCAGATGGCAAATATAAAGACCCGGTCTATCTAAAAAACTGGAGGCCCCTTACACTTCAATGTGGTGATGCAAAAAAACTTGCGAAATGCATAGCACTCAGAATTAAAAGAGTTTACCAGGTATTGTTCATCCTGATCAGACAGGTTTTTTACATGGACGATACATTGGAGATAATATACAACAACTACTAGAAAAAAATAGAACATCATGAAACATCTAAGAAGCCAGGCCTGGTATTTATAGCGGATTTTGAAAAGGCATTTCATAAAGTAAGACTGGATTTTATTTATAAATGCCTGTTTTTTTTTTTAAATTTCGGTGATTCTCTTATAAAATGGGTAAAAGTAATGTATAGCAACCCCAGGTGTAAAATAGGAAATAACAGATACTTCTCAGAGAGTTTTGAATTGTCAAGAGGAGTTAAACAAGGGTGTCCGCTGTCACCATATCTAATCGTTATGGACATCGAAATGCTAGCTATTAAACTCAGATCCGATAACAACATTATAGGATTAGAAATCCAAGGCTTAAAAACAAAGGTGTCCATGTATGCCGATGACTCAAGGTTTATATTAAGTCCGTAAGCTAGATCCCTGCAATGTCTCATTGAAGATCTAAATAACTTTTCTAGACTCTCTGGGCTAAAACCTAATTATGATAACTGTACAATATTAGGTATTGGATCTTTAAAAAATACAACTTTTACATTACCCTGCAGTTTACCTATACAATGGGCTGACGGTGAAGTAGACATACTTGGTATTCATATCACAAAATATATAAATAAGTTCTCCACAATGAATTTCAATAGAAAACTTGTAAAAAAAGACAAGATCCTGCAACCATGGAGAGGTAAATACCTGTCTGTTTATGGAAAAATTGCCCTGATTAACTCCTTAGTCATATTTCAGTTTACTCACTTACTTATGGCGCTGCCTACTCCTGATGATTCGTTTTCCAAATCATATGAGCAAAGAATATTTAGCTTTATCTGGGACGCTAAACCAGACAAAATAAAACGTGCCTATCTATATAATGAATATGAATTGGGTGGGTTGAGATTATTAAAAGTAAAAGCACTAAACCTCTCTCTAAAAGCTTCACTTATTCAAAAGTTTTACTTGAGCCCTAAATGGTTCTCAAGTAGATTACTAAGAAAAGCTCATCCATCGATTAAAAATCTGCCTTTTTGCCGTTGTGCAGATTGCCATGTCTCATTTTAGATTAATTGAAAATGATACTTTTTTCCAAGTATCTCTCTTTTTCAAACAAGCATTGCAGAGCTGGCTACAATTTCAATTTCATCCCCCTGAAAAGATAGAACAAATATTACAACAAATATTATGGCTGAACTCAAATGTGCTGGTTGATAAAATACCTGTATTTATGGGAAAGATGTTTGAAAAATTGTATTTTGTTTTTAAATTATATTGTAAATTGGAATGGTAGAGTTATGTCTTTCATGGAGTTATCAGAATTGTACGGAAAGGCCTGCTCAATCCAAGAGTACAACCAATTGATTACAGCATTGCCCCAAAAATGGAGGAGGCAGGTGGCAGCCGGAGGAGGTATGGAACTGGTCTGTCTGCCCAATATAAAGGATCAAAACTGGTGGAGGAATAAAAATAGCATAAATAGGAAAGTATACCAGTTTCATTTGAGGACCAGTATGTTGACAACTGTGCCATACAGATTGCAAAATAGTTTGGAAGAGATTTTTGATGTACCGATTCCATGGTACGGTATGAGTTGATATATAAAACGATGTAAGATTCAAGACTTTGTGCTTTTCAGCTAAAATTATTATATAGAATTCTTGCCACCAACAAAATGTTGAATATTTATATATTTGGGGCATAAAATCATCGAAGCTCTGCAGATTTTGTTATGAGGATACAGAATCAATAGACCTTTTATTTTGGTATTGCCCTCAGGTAGCCTGTTTCTAGTCTTAGGCTCAGGAATTGCTGAAAATGCATAACGTTGATCTAAAATTGACCCTAGAAATAGTACTGTTAGGAGATCTGGAGAGAACGGGTCAGTCAAATACTAATATACTAATACTCTTAGTAAAAGTATTTATCTTCAACTCGTAATCTATGGATTATATTCGATTAGATAGATTGAAATTGTACGTTAAACATCACAGCATAGTTGAAAGATATATGTTGCGTAGAAATCCGAAGAGGGTGGCCAGCAGAGATAGGTGGGATGGGCTGAGGGATGCTGAGGGTTGGGTTGTGGAATAGGAGACAAGTGGGAGTGGAGTTGCTGGGCAGGAGATAGAATGATGGTCAAAGATAAAGTATCAAAAATAAAGTCAAAATAAAACATAATAAACAGTAAGTTTGAATGACACTGAGGGGCAGTGTTTTTACAGCTTATGCCGGTTTGCCTGAGGCTGATGTCGTGCAGGTGTTTGTACACATGCATATACACACACTCTCATTCAAATACACACATACACGGACACACACATATGTAAATAGTGCCAGACATGCACTCAAACATATACATTTGGCCTTGCTGTTATGATTTTAGTTGTCCTTGATGTCCTTTGTTTTTTTTGCATTGTTGTTTTCTGTTTTCTTTTGTACTTTTATTTGTTCTCATGATTGTTGGGGGGGTGGGGAATGAATTTTATTTCTTTTTTTTTCTTTTTTTCTTGGGGGGGTGACTGTGGGAGAGGTCTCGGATGGTTGATGGACAGCTATGGGGAGCTGTGGGGGGGATCTTGGAGGGTTCACGTCCCGTTTTTCTTTTTTTGGTCTTGTGGGAGATCTGTCGACGTGCCCTTGAGCATTGACCCTGGATGCTTCTGTGTAATCTATGGATTGTGGATTGTGTGTCGCTCTTTTGGATGACTGGTGTGGTGTAGTTGTTGAGCGGTTTCACTGCAAGTATATTGTATGTTTTGTATATTCAATAAAAAAATATACATATAATGTTGAAAAATATATATATAATTATCATAATAATAAGTACTGAGTAAAGGGTCTGGATACTTATGTAAATGTGATATTTCATAAAAATAAAAAAAATTAATTAGCAAGCATTTCTAAAAAACAGTTTTTGCTTTGTCATTATGGAGTATTGTGTGTAGATAGATTTTTATTTGTATTTATTTATTTAACCTTTATTTAACTCGGCAAGTCAGTTAAAAACAAATTCTTATTTACAATGACGGCCTACCAAAAGGCAAAAGGTCTCCTGCGGGGACGGGGGCTGAGATTTAAAAATAAAAATAAATTAAATGCAAATATAGGATAAAACACACATCACAACAAGAGAGACAACACCACATAAAGAGAGACCTAAGACAACAACATAGCATGGCAGTGTCGTGTCTCTGACTTCTTTAATGTGATGACAAGCTATTTTATCAAATCGATTACCTAACATTTGATTGATTATGTGATTGAATAAAACCATGAAACAATTAACTTGTTAATAACCTGGGGCACCACGGTAGAGTTCGTTTATATAGAGCGGCTATCTCCCGAATCTACTCTTAAAGATCTGAAGATCTTTTATACCAATAGCAGTCAATCATGAATTATTCTTTATCTTCTATCAGTCTCATCTGAACATCGTTCTTGGTTATCTGCACGAACCCTAGCATAACTTATGAATCAGTGGTATACAAATTGGCTTAATTATTTAATTACTAACTAATCAAATCACAGAAACACATAACAAACAAAGAGTAGATATTGGTTACTAACAATGATAGGAAAGTCCCTAGTGGGCTAAGCCGATATGACAGTTTGGTAGACAAAAGGGAAGGGGTGGGACTGAGAAAGATCGGGAAAGACAAAATGGTTCATTATACACACTCAATATTTATATTAATTGAAATGGTTGTTAGAATGAATACTTCAGAGTACCCTTTCGGAAATGTAGAATGGATGTTTCGGCGGTTGTCTGTATTCTCGTCCTAGGTTTACATAATTTCTAGCTGCAGACTAGTAATTTGTGTCTAAGATTTGCTCTTATTCTGTAGGGATCGATAGTCTCAGAGTTTAACCATTTCCAGCCATGTAGCCAATGCTCCACGTGGAATAGTCTTGTCCTTTGGTAGAGTTGTAGTTTCAACCACTTCACACACCAGCGTCACCCGGCATGATTTGGTCTCAGAAATTCAACCATTTGCAACCTCAGCTCACGCTGGGCCCAGTTTGCCTAGTCTGATGTGAATTTCATCAGGAGTGGGTTTTATACGTAACAATAGAAAAGGGCGGTCCATCAAGCCTAATGTGATGTCTGGGCTCACAGGGGTGTGGCCACTGACTAGTTAATCTTTATATGAAAATCCATACTCTCATTTAGAAGGTTAATATCACATTACATATTTTCACAAATAGTTTCATGTTTAATCACATACTTTTCACAATGTTTAGATGTAAACCTGACAGCTGGGAAATGTACACTTTAAGAGATACCATTATGTGTGTATCCTGTCCTTCTTGAGATCACCAAATGAAACACACTCGTCATAACTGTTCCTTAAGTGTCCACGGACTATTCCCACATTCTCAAAAGTAGCAATATTGTTTAATTCTCCCATTTTAAGTATTAGGAGTTTGGCCAAGTCTGTTCTGGGAGACTCTCTCCCTCAATACTGCATGGTAGTGTCTACCCAGTACTTACGACCTGAGGTAATAAACCTGGGTTAGGAGAGAGAGTGAGAGAGGGGGGGAGCCATGATCTACACCAAGAAAGGGCCAAGTCATGACAGCAGCTTCACATAACAACACAGCATGGTAGCAACACAACATGACAACAACATGGTAGCAAAACAAAACACGGCAGCAGCACAGGTTACAAACATTATTGGGCACAGACAACAGCACAAAGGGCAAGAAGGTAGAGACAACAATATATCACGCAAATCAGCCACAACTGTCAGTAAGAGTGTCCATGATTGAGTCTTTGAATGAAGAGATTGAGATAAAACTGTCCAGTTTGAGTGTTTGTTGCAGCTTGTTCCAGTCGCTAGAGGAAAATAAACAATGTAATCAATTTTAGAATAAGGCTTTAACGTAACAAAATGTGGAAAATGTCAAGGGATCTGAATACTTTCCGAATGCACTGTATGTCAATCCTGATTAGGTAATGGGCTTTCATGGTTTTGCTGGAGTTTCATATTATTAGTTCAGCAGAAGACGACCCACCTCACCTCTCCCGCCAAATTCCAAACCAAAGAAGCACTGAAGATGAGAGATTTGTTTTCATATGGCCAGCAGCTAGCAAGCCTTCTTTTGTTATTGAAAAAAGTTCAGGGCGAAAATGTTATCAGCAAGAAAAATAAGGAAGATGTCTGCCATTTATTGCCTCTTGGACAAAGGAATATGGATTTGAACGGTCTGTTTGCGCTCTCTGTTGTAAAACTGTTATTTATCGGACATCAAGTGTACAGCGTCATTTTGGAAAAGCAAAGAAGTGTGTTTACAAATCTACATGCAGTCAAAAATCAAGCTACAGAGGGGAGCTACAAAGATGCGCTGTACATTCCTAAACATGGAAAACCACTTACTAATGGGGAATATATCAAGGAGGCTTTCCTCAGTAGTTCGCAGGCTTTATTTGATGGATTGCCTAACAAAGACACAATCATCTCAAAGATAACTGTTGAAAGGCGCGTTACCGAGATGGTTGAAAATGTCAAGGAGCAGCAAACTGTAGCGTTAAAAGATGCACCTGTGTTTAGTGTGGCTCTTGATGAGAGTGTGGATGTGAACGACATTCCACATCTGGCAGTTGTTGCAAGATACTGTGACTCAGAGCAGGTACGTGAGGAGCTGCTTTGTCTATAAGATACTGTGACTCAGAGCAGGTACGTGAGGAGCTGCTTTGTCTATAAGATACTGTGACTCAGAGCAGGTACGTGAGGAGCTGCTTTGTCTATAAGATACTGTAACTCAGAGCAGGTATGTGAGGAGCTGCTTTGTCTATAAGATACTGTGACTCAGAGCAGGTACGTGAGGAACTGCTTTGTCTATAAGATACTGTGACTCAGAGCAGGTACGTGAGGAGCTGCTTTGTCTATAAGATACTGTGACTCAGAGCAGGTACGTGAGGAGCTGCTTTGTCTATAAGATACTGTTACTCAGAGCAGGTACGTGAGGAGCTGCTTTATCTATAAGATACTGTGACTCAGAGCAGGTACGTGAGGAGCTGCTTTGTCTATAAGATACTGTGACTCAGAGCAGGTACGTGAGGAGCTGCTTTGTCTATAAGATACTGTTACTCAGAGCAGGTACGTGAGGAGCTGCTTTGTCTATAAGATACTGTTACTCAGAGCAGGTACGTGAGGAGCTACTTTGTCTATAAGATACTGTGACTCAGAGCGGGTACGTGAGGAGCTGCTTTGTCTATAAGATACTGTGGCTCAGAGCGGGTACGTGAGGAGCTGCTTTGTATATAAGATACTGTGACTCAGAGCGGGTACGTGAGGAGCTGCTTTGTCTATAAGATACTGTGACTCAGAGCAGGTACGTGAGGAGCTGCTTTGTCTATAAGATACTGTGACTCAGAGCGGGTACGTGAGGAGCTGCTTTGTCTATAAGATACTGTGACTCAGAGCAGGTACGTGAGGAACTGCTTTGTCTATAAGATACTGTTACTCAGAGCAGGTACGTGAGGAGCTGCTTTGTCTATAAGATACTGTGACTCAGAGCAGGTACGTGAGGAGCTGCTTTGTCTATAAGATACTGTTACTCAGAGCAGGTACGTGAGGAGCTGCTTTGTCTATAAGATACTGTGACTCAGAGCGGGTACGTGAGGAGCTGCTTTGTCTATAAGATACTGTGACTCAGAGCAGGTACGTGAGGAGCTGCTTTGTCTATAAGATACTGTGACTCAGAGCAGGTACGTGAGGAGCTGCTTTGTCTATAAGATACTGTTACTCAGAGCAGGTACGTGAGGAGCTGCTTTGTCTATAAGATACTGTGACTCAGAGCAGGTAAGTGAGGAGCTGCTTTGTCTATAAGATACTGTTACTCAGAGCAGGTACGTGAGGAGCTGCTTTGTCTATAAGATACTGTTACTCAGAGCAGGTACGTGAGGAGCTGCTTTGTCTATAAGATACTGTGACTCAGAGCAGGTACGTGAGGAGCTGCTTTGTCTATAAGATACTGTTACTCAGAGCAGGTACGTGAGGAGCTGCTTTGTCTATAAGATACTGTGACTCAGAGCAGGTACGTGAGGAGCTGCTTTGTCTATAAGATACTGTTACTCAGAGCAGGTACGTGAGGAGTTGCTTTGTCTATAAGATACTGTGACTCAGAGCAGGTACGTGAGGAGCTGCTTTGTCTATAAGATACTGTTACTCAGAGCAGGTACGTGAGGAGTTGCTTTGTCTATAAGATACTGTGACTCAGAGCAGGTACGTGAGGAGCTGCTTTGTCTATAAGATACTGTGATTCAGAGCAGGTACGTGAGGAGCTGATTTGTCCAAAACCCATGCATGCTACTACTAAAGGAGAAGATGTATCAAAAGCCTTCACAGATCATTTTGAGGAGAGAGGTGCCAATATTAAAAACATATTCGCTAATACAACTGAAGGTGCCCCCGCTATGTTTGGGAAACATAAAGGATTCGCAAAGCTGATTGAAGATAAGATTGGCCACCCTATGGTTAAATGTCACTGTACCGTTCACCAAGAGAATCTGTGTTCCAAGATCAAGCCCGTGGTGCTAATGGACAGCACCTCTGTTTAGAGAGCTATGGAATTATTCAGTTTGTGGGCAATTAGATATTCAATAGACACAATTAGTTGTAATGAACATATGAAAATAATAACTGTCACGCAGATTGTTAGAAATGGTAGGACAAATAGAAAATTGGCACTCTACACAAAAAAGGTTGCCGACTCCTGCTTTAGGTAGTCTCATGTATTAGTCTTCCCAACCCGGCAGTCATTCTGAATGCAACCCGGCAGTCATTCTGAATGCAACCCGGCAGTCATTCTGAATGCAACCCGGCAGTCATTCTGAATGCAACCCGGCAGTCATTCTGAATGCAACCCGGCAGTCATTCTGAATGCAACCCGGCAGTCATTCTGAATGCAGGTTGCGGGTGAATGTGGGTGAATGAAAATTCCAAATGTTGGATATCCCTACTCTGGCTGGATACCAAAAGGAATTACACATCACTTTGCAAGCCAGCTTAATGTGACTTGCAGGCCTGATTTTGCCTGTAAAACGTGAGTTTCAGGCCAGTGTATTAGGGTAAAACTAGACCCCCCTTATGAAATATGTGTTGTATTGATTTAAATAATTACATTTTTATGATAACATATTCACTTAGGATCTCATTTGGTGAAGGCCACAGAACTGAACATAGATGAATGCAATAACCATGTCTCTGTTACAAATACTGTTATGGGTGGTAACTTTACAATTCACTCGAAATGCAAGGCACTCTGGGAAATATGCAAATAAGGCTTTACACTAAGCAGTGTATTAATTGAACACCGAAAAGGACCCGTATAGACTGGACCAGTATTAACTGTAACACTCTCATTGTTTATTTAAAACTGGAGAATGTGCTGTGTATGTAACATGTAAATGAGCAGCAGTGCTCCAATAAGAGGTCTGGGACTAAAACACATGTCATATGCATTATGCAAGACTGCTGACAATGTCAATTAGGTGTTTAGGTGGAAAACTTGAGATTGAGTTAGTTGTGTGAAAGGTGAACACCTTAGGGGAGAGAAAGAGAGATGGCTCCTGTTGTGTTGATATGAATATAAAATAGATAGCAATTAGGAAGTGTTCAGAAGGGGTGGTTAAGGTGAGTAGAGCATTTCAAACACCTGGAAAAAGCTCTATACAAATCCAATCCATTGTTATTTATCTACTTAAGAGCGTAATGATTAGAGGTCGACCGACTATGATTTTTCAACGCCGATACCGATACCGATTATTGGAGGACCAAAAAAAGCAGATACCGATTAATCGGCAGATTTTTAAAATGTATTTGTAATAATGACAATTACAACAATATTGAATGAACACTTATTTTAACTTAATATAATACATCAATAAAATCAATTTAGCCTCAAATAAATAATGAAACATGTTCAATTTGGTTTAAATAATGCAAAAACAAAGTGTTGGAGAAGAAAGTAAAAGTGCAATATGTGCCATGTAAGAAAGCTAACGTTTAAGTTCCTTGCTCAGAACATGAGAACATATGAAAGCTGGTGGTTCCTTTTAACATGAGTCTTCAATATTCCCAGGTAAGAAGTTTTAGGTTGTAGTTATTATAGGAATTAAAGGACTATTTCTCTCTATACCATTTGTATTTCATTAACCTTTGACTATTGGATGTTCTTATAGGCACTTTAGTATTGCCAGTGTAACAGTATAGCTTCCATCACTCTCCTCGCCGCTACCTGGGCTCGAACCAGGAACACATCGACAACAGCCACCCTCGAAGCAGCTTGAAGCATTGCGAAGAGCTTCTGGCAAAAAGCACGAAAGTGCTGTTTGAATGAATGCTTACGAGCCTGCTGGTGCCTACCATCGCTCAGTCAGAGTGCTCTATCAAATCATAGACTTAATTATAACATAATAACACACAGAATTGTTATGAAAACTTGAAATCGGCCCTAATTAATCGGCCATTCCGATTAATCGGCCGACCTCTAGTAATGATCCAGAATACCGTATGGTTGAGAAATCCAGGTAGCTGCACGCTTCAAGACCAGGTTAGCCCACTGAGCTAAACCTTGACATTAACTCTGGGAGCTAAAACAAGTCTTCACGTCTCAAGGTAAGGTTACTTATCACATGATCGCAGCACATGGAACCACCACTGTTACACATTCAACACTGCTACTCAAAGACAAGCAACAGCCACATATTCTACACCAGGTGTCTGCTTAGCCAGTTGCTAATGACAGGTATAGTGGTGTATTCCATTTGGCTAACAGAACTGGAGCCCCTGTGTAGAACTGGAGCCCCTGTGTATGGGGGGGGGGGGGGGGGGCTACACTAGTTAGACAACACCTGGTAGGGAGAGAGAACTAATGCTACAGCACCTGGCCGTTCTCTGCTGCCAATCTCTCTCTCTCTCTTCTCTCTCTGTCTCTCCTCTCTCTCTATCTCTCTCTGTCTCTGTCTCTCTCTCTCTCTGTCTCTCTCTCTCTCTCTCTCTCTCTCTCTCTCTCTCTCTCTTTCTCTCGCTCTCTCTCTCTCTCTCTCTTTCTCTCTCTCTCTCTCTCTCTCTCTCTCTCTCTCTCTCTCTCTCTC
>NC_092086.1:103065760-103075760 GCF_045679555.1 Salvelinus alpinus
ATCTAGGGGGTTTAGTGTTAAGGTTAAAATTAGTGTTTAGGATTAGGAGCTAGGGTTAGGTTTAGGGTTAAGATTAGATTTTTGGGTTAAGGTTAAGGTTAGGGTAAGAGTACGGGTTGGGTTAGGGTTAGGTTCAGAGTTAGGGGTTAGGGAAAATAGGATTTTGAATGGGACTGAATTGTGTGTCCCCACTAGGTTAGCTGTACAATACTTTGTGTGTGTGTATGTGCTGTGTTAGCTAGCCAAACATGACCTTCAGATGTCCCCAAGGAACCAGAGGGATGGGTGACTTACACTTCATTAGTACGACTTTCAACACACCAGGAAGGAAGACATTTTATTAACCTTCATTTAACTAGGCAAATCAGTTAAGAACATATTCTTATTTACAATGACGGCCTACCCCGGCCAAACCCTAACCTGGACGACGCTGGGCCAATCATGTGACCAATTTTGTTAATACAACAGGTGTAGACTTTACCATGAAATGCTTACAAGCCTTTTCCCAACAATGCAGAGTTAAAAAATAAGAAAAATGTGCAAAAAAAGGAAATAGTAACACAATAAAATAGCAATAACGAGGCTTCATACAAGAAGTACCAGTACAGAGTCAATGTGCAGGGATACGAGGTAGTTGAGGTAATATGCACATGTAGGTAGGGGTAACAGTGACTAAGCAATCAGGATAGATAATAAACAGAGTAGCAGCAGCCAATGTGAAGAGTGTGAAAGTCTTTGTATGAGTGAGTGTGTGTGTGTGCGTGTGTGTGTGTGTGTGTGTGTGTGTGTGTGTGTGTGTGTGTGTGTGTGTGTGTGTGTGTGTGTGTGTGTGTGTGTGTGTGTATGTGTGTGTGTGTGTGTGTGTGTGTGTGTGTGTTGTCAATATGCAGGTGTGTGTGTGTGTTTTGTATGTGTGAATGTGTGGGTAGAGTCCAGTGAGTGTGCATCGAGTCAGTGCAAGAGTGTCCGGCGAGTAATTTGATTAACTGTTTAGCAGACTTATGGCTTTGGGGTAGAAGCTGTTCAGGACCCTTTGTAAACTGGTGTGTGTGTGTGTCCGGTGTGTGTGCGTGCGTGCATGCGTGTCCGTGCATGTGCAGTAGCGAGATATGCACTATTTCATATAACCTTGCCATAAGGCATGGACATATGAAATGATCACTTCCCAACTAGTGGGCTACTCCAAATGCCAAATAGAAGTCAATTTTTGATAATACTTTATTTATTTGGTGTTATTTGGCCAGATACCATCCTCTATTTCTCCCTCTCTGTCTCTCTTCTCTTTTACCCCCATTTCTATCTCCAAGCCAAAACAGCAGGGACCTCAACCCACCACCTGTCTGCTATATCCCTCCCCCCTCTCTCTGCCTCTCACCCCCTGCTCTCTCCCACTCCCCCTCCCCCTGCTCTCTCCCTCCTCTCTCCGTCTCCCCCCTCCTCTCTCCCTCTCTCCCTCCTCTCTCCCTCTCCCCCCTCCTCTCTCCCTCTCCCCCTCTCCTCCTGCTCTCCCCCTCTTCCCCTGCTCTCTCCCTCTCCCCCTCCCCCTGCTCTCTCCCTCCTCTCTCCCTCTCTCCCTCTCCCCCCTCCTCTCTCCATCTCCCCCTGCTCTCTCCCTCCTCTCTCCCTCCTCCTCTCTCCCTCTCCCCCTCTCCCCCTGCTCTCTCCCTCCTCTCTCCCTCTCCCCCCTCCTCTCCCCCTGCTCTCTCCCTCGCCCCCTCCCCCTGCTCTCTCCCTCCTCTCTCCGTCTCCCCCCTCCTCTCTCCCTCTCCCCCTGCTCTCTCCCTCCTCTCTCCCTCTCCCCCCTCCTCTCTCCCTCTCCCCCTGCTCTCTCCCTCTCCCCCTCTCCCTCCTCCTCTCTCCCTCTCCCCCTGCTCTCTCCCTCCCCCCTCTCCCCCTGCTCCCCCCCTCTCCTTCTCCCCCTCTCCCCCTGCTCTCTCCCTCTCCCCCTGCTCTTTCACTCTCCCCCTCTTCTCCTGCTCTCTCACTCTCCCCCTCTCCCCCTGCTCTCTCACTCTCCCCCTCTTCCCCTGCTCTCCTCCTCTACCCCTCTTCTCCTGCTCTCCCCCTCTCCCCCTGCTCTCTCACTCTCCCCCTCTTCCACTGCTCTCTCACTCTCCCCCTCTTCCCCTGCTCTCTCACTCTACCCCTCTTCTCCTGCTCTCCCCCTCTCCCCCTGCTCTCTCACTCTACCCCTCTTCTCCTGCTCTCCCCCTCTCCCCCTGCTCTCTCACTCTCCCCCTCTTCCCCTGCTCTCCTCCTCTACCCCTCTTCTCCTGCTCTCCCCCTCTCCCCCTGCTCTCTCACTCTCCCCCTCTTCCACTGCTCTCTCACTCTCCCCCTCTTCCCCTGCTCTCTCACTCTCCCCCTCTTCCCCTGCTCTCTCACTCTACCCCTCTTCTCCTGCTCTCCCCCTCTCCCCCTGCTCTCTCACTCTCCCCCTCTTCCCCTGCTCTCTTCCTCTCCCCCTCTTCTCCTGCTCTCCTCCTCTACCCCTGCTCTCCCCCTCTCCCCCTGCTCTCTCACTCTCCCCCTCTTCTCCTGCTCTCCTCCTCTTCCCCTTCTCTCTCACTCTCCCCCTCTTCTCCTGCTCTCCTCCTCTACCCCTGCTCTCCCCCTCTCCCCCTGCTCTCTCCCTCTCCCCCTGCTCTCTCCCTCTCCCCCTCTCCCCCTGCTCCCCCCCTCTCCTTCTCCCCCTCTCCCCCTGCTCTGTTCCTCTCCCCCTGCTCTTTCACTCTCCCCCTCTTCTCCTGCTCTCTCCCTCTCCCCCTCTACCCTTCTTCCCCTGCTCTCTCACTCTCCCCCTCTACCCCTGCTCTCTCCCTCTCCCCCTCTACCCTTCTTCCCCTGCTCTCTCACTCTCCCCCTCTTCTCCTGCTCTCCCCCTCTCCCCCTGCTCTCCCCCTCTCCCCCTGCTCTCTCCCTCTCCCCCTCTACCCTTCTTCCCCTGCTCTCTCACTCTCCCCCTCTACCCCTGCTCTCCCCCTCTCCCCCTGCTCTCTCCCTCTCCCCCTCTACCCTTCTTCCCCTGCTCTCTCACTCTCCCCCTCTTCTCCTGCTCTCTCCCTCTCCCCCTGCTCTCTCACTCTCCCCCTCTACCCCTGCTCTCCCCCTCTCCCCCTGCTCTCTCCCTCTCCCCCTCTACCCTTCTTCCCCTGCTCTCTCACTCTCCCCCTCTTCTCCTGCTCTCTCCCTCTCCCCCTGCTCTCTCACTCTCCCCCTCTACCCCTGCTCTCCCCCTCTCCCCCTGCTCTCTCACTCTCCCCCTCTACCCCTGCTCTCTCCCTCTCCCCCTCTACCCTTCTTCCCCTGCTCTCTCACTCTCCCCCTCTTCTCCTGCTCTCTCCCTCTCCCCCTCTTCTCCTACTCTACCCCTCTCCCCCTGCTCTCTCCCTCTCCCCCTCTACCCTTCTTCCCCTGCTCTCTCACTCTCCCCCTCTTCTCCTTCTCTCTCACTCTCCCCCTCTACCCCTGCTCTCCCCCTCTCCCCCTGCTCTCTCCCTCTCCCCCTCTACCCTTCTTCCCCTGCTCTCTCACTCTCCCCCTCTTCTCCTGCTCTCTCCCTCTCCCCCTGCTCTCTCCCTCTCCCCCTCTACCCCTGCTCTCCCCCTCTCCCCCTGCTCTCTCCCTCTCCCCCTCTACCCTTCTTCCCCTGCTCTCTCACTCTCCCCCTCTACCCCTGCTCTCCCCCTCTCCCCCTGCTCTCTCACTCTCACTCTCCCCCTCTACCCCTGCTCTCCCCCTCTCCCCCTGCTCTCTCCCTCTCCCCCTCTACCCTTCTTCCCCTGCTCTCTCCCTCTCCCCCTCTACCCCTGCTCTCCCCCTCTCCCTCTGCTCTCTCCCTCTCCCCCTCTACCCTTCTTCCCCTGCTCTCTCACTCTCCCCCTCTACCCCTGCTCTCCCCCTCTCCCCCTGCTCTCTCACTCTCCCCCTCTACCCCTGCTCTCCCCCTCTCCCCCTGCTCTCCCCCTCTACCCTTCTTCCCCTGCTCTCTCACTCTCCCCCTCTTCCCCTGCTCTCTCACTCTCCCCCTCTCCCCCTGCTCTCTCCCTCTCCCCCTCTACCCTTCTTCCCCTGCTCTCTCACTCTCCCCCTCTTCTCCTGCTCTCCCCCTCTTCCCCTGCTCTCTCACTCTCCCCCTCTTCTCCTGCTCTCCTCCTCTACCCCTGCTCTCCCCCTCTCCCCCTGCTTTCTTCCTCTCTTTCTGCTGTCTATCCCAGGTCTCCTCCCAGACGGACAAGAACGTGGCTAAACTGTAGGGCTGGGAATTGCCAGGGACTGATATGGATTGCGATTCTCACGATTCTCAAGATATAATATGTATTGCAATTCTCACGATTCTCATTATTCTATACAGTGGGGCAAAAAAGTATTTAGTCAGCCACCAATTGTGCAAGTTCTCCCACTTAAAAAGATGAGAGAGGCCTGTAATTTTCATCATAGGTACACTTCAACTATGACAGACAAAATGAGGAAAAAAAATCCAGAAAATCACATTGTAGGATTTTTAATGAATTTATTTGCAAATTATGCAAATTATACATCAGCTACCGACAGCTGATGTATTGTATTTTGAAAATACAAAAAATTTCATCTCTCAAAAGTATCTTGTTATAAAAATACATTGGAGTGTATTTCAGCCCAGTGTAATACACATGACAACATTTCTCAGAATTAAATGAAATAGATATTTCAAATACATACAACAGAAATACTGCACATCTCTGCTCAACACTCACACACATGCACACGCGCACACAGACACACCCCTCATATGCCTTCCCTGTAATTACTAACCCTAACTCTAACCCTATAGTTCATTAACTTTAACCCTCGCCTGGAAATAGACTCACACAAGCTGTTATTAGTGGCTACATACTGATCTTTCTCTCTTTTCCTCACTATTCTCAGAAGAACTCGGTTTGTTATTCAAATAAAATACAATTTTATTCGTCACATGCATCGTAAACAACAGCTGTAGACTAACAGTGAAATGCTTACTTACGGGCCCTTCCCAACAATGCAGAGAAAGAAAATAGAGCAATAGTAGAAAAATATCACGAGGAATAAATACACAATGAGTAACTATAACTTGGCTATATACATAATTGAGGTATACAATGTATACAAACGAATTACAAATGAAAAGCTGAAATGTCTAATAGTTTTTAACATGTACCCAACACATACAATTATCTGTAAGGTCCCTCAGTCAAGCAGTGAATTTCAAATGCAGATTCAACCACAAAGACCAGGGAGGTTTTCCAATGGTTCACAAAGGGAACCTATTGGTAGACATTGAATATCCCTTTGAGGATGGTGAAGTTATTCATTACACTTTGGATGGTGTATCTAAGTCACTACAAAGATACAGGCGCCCTTCCTAACTCAGTTGTGGGAGAGGAAGGAAACCGCTCAGGGATTACACCATGAGGCCAATGGTGATTTTAAAACAGTTACAATGGCTTTGATAGGAGATAAATGAGGATGGATCAACAACATTGTAGTTAATCCCCAATACTAACGTAATGGACGGCGTGAAAAGAAGGAAGCCTGTACATAATTATTTTCAAAACATAAAATCAAATCAAATGTTATTTCTCACATACACATGGTTAGCAGATGTTAATGCGAGTGTAGCGAAATGCTTGTGCTTCTAGTTCCGACATTGCAGTAATATCTAACAAGTAATCTAACAATTCCCCAACAACTACCTAATACACACAAATCTAAAGGGGTGAATGAGAGTATGTACATGTAAGTGTATGGATGAGTGATGGCCGAGCGGCATAGGAAAGGTGCAATAGATGGTCTAAAAAACAGTATATACATATGAGATGAGTAATGGAAGATATGTAAACATTATTAAAGTGGCATAATTTAGAGTGGCATTGTATAAAGTGTCTAGTGATCCATTTATTAAAGTGGCCAGTGATTGGGTCTCAATGTAGGCAGCAGCCTCTCTGAGCTGGATTGCTGTTTAGCAGTCTGATGGCCTTGAGATAGAAGCTGTTTTTCAGTCTCTCGGTCCCAGCTTTGATGCACCTGTACTTACCTCGCCTTCTGGATGGTAGCGGTGTGAACAGGCAGTGGCTTGAGTGGTTGATGTCCTTGATGATCTTTTTGGCCTTCCTGTGACATCAGGTGCTGTAGGTGTCCTGGAGGGCAGGTAGTTTGCCCCCGTGATGCGTTGTGCAGACCTCACTGCCCTCTGGAGAGCCTTACGGTCGTGGGTGGAGCAGTTGCCGTACCAGGCGGTGATACAGCCCGACAAGATGCTCTCGATTGTGCATCTGTAAAGGTTTGTGAGTGTTTTCGGTGACAAGCCAAATTTCTTCAGCCTCCTGAGGTTGAAGAGGCGCTGTTGCGCCTTCTTCACCACGCTGTCTGTGTGGGTGGACCATTTCAGTTTGTCCATGATGTGTACGCCAAGGAACTTATCTTTCCACCTTCTCCACTGCTGTCCCATCGATGTGGATAGGGGGCTGCTCCCTCTGCTGTTTCCTGAAGTCCATGATCATCTCCTTTGTTTTGTTGACATTGAGTGAGAGGTTGTTTTCCTGACACCACACCCCGAGGGCCCTCACCTCCTCCCTGTAGGCCGTCTCATCGTTGTTGGTAATCAAGCCTACCACTGTAGTGTCGTCTGCAAATTTGATGATTGAGTTGGAGGCGTGCATGGCCACGCAGTCATGGGTGAACAAGGAGTACAGGAGAGGGCTGAGAACGCACCCTTGTGGGGCCCCAGTGTTGAGGATCAGCGGGGTGGAGATGTTGTTTCCTACCCTCACCTCCTGGGGGCGGCCCCTCAGAAAGTCCAGGACCCAGTTGCACAGGGCGGGGTCGAGACCCAGGGTCTCAAGCTTAATGACGAGTTTGGAGGGTACTATGGTGTTAAATGCTGAGCTGTAATCGATGAACAGCATTCTTACATACTAGGTATTCCTCTTGTCCAGATGGGTTAGGGCAATGTACAGTGTGATTGCGATTGCGTCGTCTATGGACCTATTGGTGCGGTAAGCAAATTGGAGTGGGTCTAGGGTGTCAGGTAGGGTGGAAGTGACATGGTCCTTGACTAGTCTCTCAAAGCACTTCATTATGACGGAAGTGAGTGCTACAGGGCGATAGCCGTTTAGCTCAGTTACCTTAGCTTTCATGGGAACAGGAACAATGGTGGCCCTCTTGAAGCATGTGGGAACAGCAGACTGGGACAGGGATTGATTGAATATGTCCGTAAACACACCAACCAGCTGGTCTGCGCATGCTCTGAGGACACGGTTAGGGATGCCATCTGGGCCGGCAGCCTTGCGAGGGTTAACATGTTTAAATGTTTTACTCACGTTGGCCGCGGTGAAAGAGAGCCCGCAGGTTTTGGTAGTGGGTGGTGTCAGTGGCACTGTATTGTCCTCAAAGCGAGCAAAGAAGTTGTTTAATTTGACTGGGAGCAAGACGTCGGTATCCGCGACGGGACTGGTTTTCTTTTTGTAATCCGTGATTGACTGTAAACCCTGCCACATACAGTTGAAGTCGGAAGTTTACATACACTTAGGATGGGGTCATTAAAACTCCTTTTTCAACCACTCCACAAATTTCTTGTTAACAAACTATAATTTTGGCAAGTCAGTTAGGACATCTACTTTGTGCATGACACAAGTCATTTTTCCAACAATTGTTTACAGACAGATTATTTCACTTATAATTCACTGTATCACAATTACAGTGGGTTAGAAGTTTACATACACTAAGTTGACTGTGCCTTTAAACAGCTTGGAAAATTCCAGAAAATGATGTCATGGCCTTAGAATCTTCTGATAGGCTAATTGACATCATTTGAGTCAATTGGAGGTGTACCTGTGGATGTATTTCAAGGCCTACCTTCAAACTCAGTGCCTCTTTGCTTGACATCATGGGAAAATCAAAAGAAATCAGTCAAGACCTCAGAAAACAATTGTAGACCTCCACAAGTCTGGTTCATCCTTGGGAGCAATTTCCAAATGCCTGAAGGTACCACGTTCATCTGTACAAACAATAGCACGCAAGTATAAACACCATGGGACCACGCAGCCGTCATACCGCTCAGGAAGGAGACACGTTCTGTCTCCTAGAGATGAACGTACTTTGGTGCAAAAAGTGCAAATCAATCCCAGAACAACAGCAAAGGACCTTGTGAAGATGCTGGAGGAAACAGGTACAAATGTATCTATATCCACAGTAAAACGAGTCCTATATCGACATAACCTGAAAGGCCTCTCAGCAAGGAAGAAGCCACTGCTCCAAACCCGCCATAAAAAAGCCAGACTACAGTTTGCAACTGCACATGGGGACAAAGATCGTACTTTTTGGAGAAATGTCCTCTGGACTGATGAAACTCCAAACACAATGATGGTCTTTATGGCCAAAAAGTTATATTTTTGGCCATAAAGACCATCATTGTGTTTGGAGTAAAAAGGGTGAGGCTTTGCAGCTGAAGAACACCATCCCAACCGTGAAGCACGGGGGTGGCAGCATCATGTTGTGGGGGTGCTTTGCTGCAGGAGGGACTGGTGCACTTTACAAAATAGATGGCATGGTGAGGGAAGAAAATTATGTGGATATATTGAAGCAACATCTCAAGACATCAGTCAGGAAGTTAAAGCTTGGTCACAAATGGGTCTTCCAAATGGACAGTGACCCCAAGCATACTTCCAAAGTTGTGGAAAATGGCTTAAGAACAACAAAGTCAAGGTATTGGAGTGGCCATCACAAAGCGCTGACCTCAATCCTATAGAAAATTTGTGGGCAGAACTGAAAAAGCGTGTGCGAGCAAGGAGGCCTACAAACCTGACTCAGTTACACCAGCTCTGTCAGGAGGAATGGGCCAAAATTCACCCAACTTATTGTGGGAAGCTTGTGTAAGGCTACCCTAAACGTTTGACCAAAGTTAAACAATTTAAAGGCAATGCTACCAAATACTAATTGAGTGTATGTAAACTTCTGACCCACTGGGAATGTGATGAAAGAAATAAAAGCTGAAATAAGTCACTCTCTCTACAATTATTCTGACATTTCACATTCTTAAAATAAAGTGGTGATCGTAACTGACCTAAGACAGGGAATTTTAACTCGGATTAAATGTCAGGATTTATGAAAACTGAGTTTAAATGTACTTGGCTAAGGTGTATGTAAACTTCCGATTTCCACTGTATGTCTCGTGTCTGAGCCATTGAATTGCAACTCTACTTTGTCTCTATACTGACACTTAGCTTGTTTGATTGCCTTGCGAAGGGAATACCTACACTGTTTGTATTCGGTCATGTTTCCGGTCACCTTGCCATGATTAAAAGCAGTGGTTCGTGTTTTCAGTTTTGCGCGAATGCTGCCATCAATCCACGGTTTCTGGTTGGGGAAGGTTTTAATAGTCACCGTGGGTACAACATCACCGATGCACTTGCTAATAAACTCTCTCACCGAATCAGCGTATACGTCAATGTTGTTGTCTGAGGCTATCCGGAACATATCCCAGTCCACGTGATCGAAGCAATCTTGAAGCGTGGAATCCGATTGGTCGGACCAGCGTTGAACAGACCTGAGCACGGACGTTTCCTGTTTTAGTTTCTGTCTATAGGCTGGGAGCAACAAAATTGAGTTTTGTTGCAGATTTTCCGAAAGGAAGGCGAGGGAGGGCTTTGTATACGTTGCGGAAGTTAGAGTAGCAATGATCCAGAATGTTGACAGCCCGTGTCGCGCATTCGATATGCTGATAAAATTTAGGGAACTTTGTTTTCAGATTAGCTTTGTTAAAATCCCCAGCTACAATAAATGCAGCCTCAGGATATATGGTTTCCAGTTTACATAGAGTCCAATGAAGTTCTTTCAGGGCGGTCGAGGTGTCTGCTTGGGGGGGATATACACGGCTGTGATTAAAATCAAAAAGAATTTTCTTGGTAGATAATTCGGTCAGCATTTGATTGTAAGGAATTCTAGGTCAGGTGAACAAAAGGACTTGAGTTGCTGTATGTTGTTA
>NC_092086.1:103080760-103083260 GCF_045679555.1 Salvelinus alpinus
GAAAGAGAGAGGGAGGACGGGAACAGACAGGGAGGACAGGAAGAGAGACGGAGGACAGGAAGAGAGAGAGAGGACAGGAAGAGAGAGGGAGGACAGGAAGAGAGATGGAGGAAAGGAGGAGAGAGGGAGGACAGAAAGAGAGAGGGAGGACAGGAACAGAGAGGGAGGACGGGAACAGAGAAGGATGACAGGAACAGACAGGGAGGACAGGAAGAGATATGGAGGACTGGAGGAGAGAGGGAGGACAGGAACAGACAGGGAGGACAGGAAGAGAGAGGGAGGACAGGAAGAGAGCGGGAGGATAGGAAGAGAGGGAGGACAGGAACATAGAGGGAGGACAGGAAGAGAGAGGGAGGACAGGAACAGACAGGGAGGACAGGAACAGACAGGGAGGACAGGAAGAGAGAGGGAGAACAGGAAGAGAGAGGGAGGACATGAAGAGAGATGGAGGACAGGAACAGACAGGGAGGACAGGAAGAGAGAGGGAGGACAGGAAGAGAGAGGGAGGACAGGAGGAGAGGGGGAGGACAGGAAGAGAGAGGGAGGACAGGAACAGACAGGGAGGACAGGAAGAGAGAGGGAGGACAGGAAGAGAGAGGGAGGACAGGAACAGACAGGAACAGAGAGGGAGGACAGGAACAGACAAGGAGGACAGGAACAGACAGGGAGGACAGGAACAGACAGGGAGGACAGGAAGAGAGAGGGAGGACGGGAACAGACAGGGAGAACAGGAAAAGAGAGGGGGGACAGGAAGAGAGATGGAGGACAGGAAGAGAGAGGGAGGACAGGAACAGACAGGGAGGACAGGAAGAGAGAGGGAGGACAGGAAGAGACAGGGAGGACAGGAACAGACAGGGAGGACAGGAATAGAGAGGGAGGACAGGAACAGACAGGGAGAACAGGAAGAGAGAGGGAGAACAGGAAGAGAGAGGGAGAACAGGAAGAAACAGGGTGTACAGGAAGAGAGAGGGAGAACAGGAAGAGACAGGGAGGAGAGGAACATACAGGGAGGACAGGAAGAGAGAGGGAGAACAGGAAGAGAGAGGGAGGAGAGGAACAGAGAGGGAGGACAGGGACAGACAGGGAGGACAGGAACAGAGAGGGAGAACAGGAAGAGAGAGGGAGGACAGGAAGAAACAGGGAGGACAGGAAGAGAGAGGGAGAACAGGAAGAGACAGGGAGGAGAGGAACAGAGAGGGAGGACAGGAACAGACAGGGAGGACAGGAACAGAGAGGGAGAACAGGAAGAGAGAGGGAGGAGAGGAACAGAGAGGGAGGACACGAAGAGAGAAGGAGGACAAGAAGAGAGAGGGAGAAAAGGAAGAGAGAGGGAGGACAGGAACAGACAGGGAGGACAGGAAGAGAGAGGGAGGACAGGAAGAGACAAGGAGGACAGGAACAGACAGGGAGGACAGGAACAGACAGGGAGGACAGGAAGAGAGAGGGAGAAAAGGAAGAGAGAGGGAGAAAAGGAAGAGAGAGGGAGGACAGGAAGAGACAGGGAGGACAGGAACAGACAGGGAGGACAGGAACAGACAGGGAGGACAGGAAGAGAGAGGGAGAAAAGGAAGAGAGAGGGAGGACAGGAAGAGACAGGGAGGACAGGAAGAGACAGGGGGGACAGGAAGAGACAGGGAGGACAGGAGGAGAGGGAGGACAGGCTGAAGTAAGTAACGTTCTCAGATTGGTAGTTCATTACACCTGACCTTCACACTGACCAACAGAGAATACAGCAGCAGGACCACTGCTCTGACACCGCCACCGGGCCAGTACGCACACACAAACAAACAAACACACACAAACACACACTCGCTCTCTTGAAGAAATGCTTCTGCTGTTTTGTTATTGTCCTCACAGACCCTGCCTGCTCCTACAACACGATTTCCAAATCAAAACAGCAGACACACACATACATACAAAATAACCCCTCACACACACACACACAGAAGCACTCTTCCGTATAGAGAGGGGGAGTGGAGTGGAGCAGACCCAGAGAGAGAGATACAGAGCATTGTAAATGCAACAAATATTTATTTTTGTACTTGAACTATTTGCACATCCTTACAACACTGTATATAGACATAATATGACATTTGAAACGTGTATTATTTTTGAACATTTGTGACTGTAATGTTTACTGTTCATGTTTTATTGTTTATTTCACTTGCTTTGGCAATGTAAACATGTGTTTCCCATGCTAATAAAGCCCCTTAATATGTTATGAATTACAGAGACAGCCTGGAAAAGCTTTTCTGGGGTTCGTCTCTTTACAAAGACCCCTGTCTGTCTGTCTGTCTGTCTGTCTGTCTGTCTGTCTGTCTGTCTGTCTGTCTGTCTGTCTGTCTGTCTGACGGTCTGTCTGTCTGTCTGTCTGTCTGTCTGTCTGTCTGTCTGTCTGTCTGACTGTCTGTCTGTCTGTCTGTCTGTCTGTCTGTCTGTCTGTCTGTCTGTCTGTCTGTCTGTCTGTCTCTTTACAAAGACCCCTGACTGACTGTCTGTC